>NC_009276.2:401559-512965 GCF_000002845.2 Leishmania braziliensis MHOM/BR/75/M2904 | reverse complement strand
AGAGCTTGAGACCACGCGGGGTTACACCCACACACATACTCTGTCCCGTTTCGAGAGAAAAGTGCGTTGGCCTTCTTGGCGCTCTCGCGCTGCAGTGCCGAGTAGGGCGAGGGCGCTGCTGAGATGTCCCTCACCTCCACCACGTCACTACCCCCCGCCCACGCCACCGCGGACGCCTCGCTGTGGGAGGCGCTTGCGGCGGAGTGCCAGAAGTGTTCAATGAGCCTCTGCAAGTGGAAGAACCAGACCCAACGGCTTGTGCGCTCGATGAACGGATGGAGTGTCACCAGTGGCACTCTAGTACCTATCGCTCTCCTCGAGACCTGTTGACGGATTGTGTGCGAGTGAGCCACATAGGTTGCCCGCTGCGACGGCTTTTCGGCACTCTTCAATGGTCTCGCCATCAAGAACGTCCATTTCGACTTCCGCCCGGCTCGCTTTGGCTGTCTCATCAACGTCACGTATCGATCACCTGCGGTGGGTAGGAGTTGCACTGCTAGTGCTGGGGAAAGGACAGGTACAGGGAGTGAAGAGAACGAGTCGTGTTTTCGAGAATGACAAGGAGCCCCGATCGCGTGTAGAGTCTTTGCTTCGAAGGAGAAGAAGCTTGAGTAGGCTTCGGTGTGCTATCATTGTAAAAAAAAAAAAGCAAGCGGTAGAGGACGAGGAAGAAGGACCGATGGAGCGAGAAGAACCTTCACAACATGCTCATTCTGCCGAAGAGCATAAACTAAACGCCGCTCTGCCCAACTGACCACGCGCTCATCGCATGGTGCGAAGCCGCCGTAGACATGCAGTGCAGCGATGTGCCGACTCACTCATGCGAGCACCTTCTCTGCCTCAAACCATGTCCACCACCCGCTCCGCTGGTCGACTGACAGCCGCACATAGTATGCCTGTCGCCACCTAGGGCATCCCTCACTGTGACTCCGGCTAACCATACCAGTAGGCATCTAGGGGTGGGTAGAATACGTTTGAGTCACGCTGAGACCTCACCCATCGTATGGGTACTACAAACACGCTCACTGTCGCAGCATTCTCCGACACAGTGCCGCCCAGGACCCGACCCTCAGCATCGGCAGCGATACATCGCGCTAACATCCCTGCGCCGTAGGTACCTGACCCTGTTACCAGCAGGAGCAATCCCTGTATTGGCAGGGATAGGTGGGTTGCTTGGCTTCCCCACACGGAAAGGGCACAGAATCCTGGATACCACGCTGAGAAGCCTTTCACTATCAGGGGCAAAAAGAAGCAGAAGAGTATTCACAGCACCTGTCAGGAAACCGTTGTTTTTTATTTCGATGGAGTACCCTCACGCAATGTCCATCAGTGAAAGTCGTAAACTTCGTACTCCCAACATGCGTCGGTGTGCCTGTGTGTGTGTGTGTGTGTGTGTGTGTGTGTGCATGGAGCCCTTTCAGTTTCCTGAGTGGCAACAGGGCGATTTTTTTTTTTGCTTGGTTGGGACATGGATAGCTGCGTCGGGCTTTTGCACCTGAAGAACATGCTTAAAAAGCAGGAGATGGTGAGCACCCCCCAAAAAAGAGAGCATGACGGTGGTGAAGACAAAAAGAAAAAGCGTGCACTCATTTGATGCACCAGTGCACTCCGCATTCGTGATGGGGGCTAACTGGGAAAAAATACGAGCCTTGAGAGTAAAAACTGAGGTGGCACACCGAACTGGCGTGCCCGTATATGGTTCCAACTACTTTGAGTGAATTTGCGAAACGATTTACTCCTTTATACTCCAGCGCTCGCCCCCCTGATGTTGACATCGATGGGTTCGCTGCAGTTGCGGTGAAGCACCCCTTCCTACGGCTCTCTGGCCAACGGATACATTTGGAGAGTCGTCTGATTCCTATCAGCACTGCACCTCTTACAGAACCGTGGATCACATGTAATTATCTTGGCATTATGGTGCTGCTTTTTACAGGTGCATCAGATAAAGTGTCTCTCTCTCTCTCTCTCTCTCTGCATCTTCAGTCGGTGAGCAGCAGGATAGTTGAGTCTCTTCCTTCTTTTTTTTTTTTTTGCGGTGTGCAAATGGCTTCCAAAGTAGCGCATAGCATGCCAGAGAGTACGTAGTAAGACTGCAAAGCGTGCTGAACTAGAAAAATAGCGCCACGAAAAGCTCAAAACAAGAAACGCCATCGCAATATAAAAGCATCACAAGGGTGAGGGCAGAAGAGCAACACTCTTCTGTCTGTGTACATGGTCTTTTCCGCTGTCCACATTAGAGAATGTGATGGTGTAAAAAAAAAGGTAGTATGTGGCACTTAGAAACTGATCTGCTGAGGCATAATGTGGTCTCTGTGTGGTGTGAACACAGTCTACGGAGAAAGAAGCGGGCGTGCATCACAGAGACGCTTGCGAAGCTCAAATCTGAAAAGAAAGCCGTGCATTATTATGGTGCACCACACATGCTGTGTCGAACTAAAGCCCCAATTGGCGAGTGGGGAAAGAAAGCGAGCCGTGGGTAGTAGATCAAACAAAAGGGACATTTACACTTTTGTGGAACAACCGGCAGTAGTGAGCACCTACGCAAGCCTCGTGTCCTCGGTGAACGGCATGTTTCGACGTCTGCGTGACATCTCTAACTGAACTGCCTTTCACCTTCAGAGTATGAAGCGCCGGTGCTCCACTAAGGGAAGAGCCAAGGTGCGTATAGTCGCTTACAGCAAAGTGCGCCTGAGTCTTGCAAACGGAAATAGTTGGTATGTCTTCCACTGCACTGAATCAGGCCCACAGCATTTTTTTTTTCTTCAGTAGCCTCACTGAAAAGTGACAGGTTTCCTAGCTCAATGCGCCACGCAGCACTCAGCTTTTCGCGAAGATAACTTCGCAGTGGCCCCATGTTCCGCACTCTACCCGAGTGGCTAAGACAAAGATCTAGTTCAACAGCAGGGTGTGTTTGGTTTGCCTTTGCGGCTTGTCAGCTCAAGTTGGCTCGGTATTCAACAACACTCCTCACCATCCACTGTGGCCAAAGCGCCGTCTATAGCACCGTTGCAAAGTGGATCAACGGCCTTGCGCAGTGGAGCAAGCGAGTGCAGATGCTGGCGCCACAAAAAAAAACTTTCCAGTGTTCAGCACGAAGCAAAATATTTCACGTTGCATAACTCACTCCAGGGGCGCCCACCGAATCTCTCGAAAGGACTCTGAGGAAGCAGAAAGGTTGTTCAATCTAGCATCCGAAAGTGCCATTTTTCCGGCTTGACAGTCGTGGGTTGCTGTCATATATATATATATATAATCGCCCAGCTGCACCCAGTACACCCTGCCTTTTTTTACGTATCAGGGCAGATATACGCTGGACACTCACAGAACCGCAGCCCCGACGTGACGTACAGCCGTCATTCATCTAGCCCGCCTCCTTGGACGGAAGTAACAGTGATGGCTGGCGTTTGATCCATCATTTCCAACTGTACAGTGGCTTTGCTGAAAGCCTGTGTCCCACACCTCTGTGCAACGAAGTCTTCTGGGATGGATGGCCAGGGAGGAGAGACGGCCGTATTTTACTAGAACAACTTGCAATATGCACAAGCGGGGCACCCGTCTACAGGGAGAGGAACTGGAAGCTGTACTGCCGCCGGAGCACTACCACGGTTTTTGGGCGTTTCTTAGTCTGTGCTAAAGGCTACGCGGAGACCGCCAGAGGGGCTGTTGCTCAACGCGGAAGGGAAGAGGCATCGCCACCGCTGCTGCCTGCGGAAGTTCAGCACTCACTATTATAGTACTGCCCGCAGGCGCCGCTATTCCAAGCGCTTGGATGTGGTGCAGAATAACGCGACAAGAGGACGCTGCGATGCTGAGACGAAAAAGTGCAACAGTGAAATTGAGTGACATGCAACTCTAAGAGTAAGAAGCCGGAGAAGAAGCAAACCACCTGTGGGCTGCTACACCCGTGCAACTGATGTCTTCGAGCGGGCGTGAGTGTCTCTCCTGTTAGGGCCACAATCCTCTGCGCCTGCTTGTGTGACGCCGTAGCAGCACTGCGACCAGCAGTCCTTGCTTCACATGGAGTAAAGCGGATTCAAGTGCCTTGTTGAGGACATTCTGGCTTCCTTTCTTGCCGCCTCACCGTCCTCCTTTCCGCTTTAAGATGGGCGAATGGGTCTGCATGGCCATCTCAGCAAAACGAGAATAATAATAATAATAATAAATGCGAGCCACCGTGTATGACGGAAGGGGGGGGGCAGCGGGGCACAGTAGAGCTCGCTGTGGTCAAGCCGTGTTTCCCAAGGAGGGGATAGGCAGCCATTGCCTGCATTGTGCCAAGGATTCACTTTGTTCCTTCGCGCAATGGACTCTGCAGCTTCTATTTCGAGGTAAAGAGGCTTCACTCTACCGCTTGATCCTGCCGTTAAAGCGTAGCATATATACTGGGAGGCTGTGCTTCTCTTTGGTTGCTTTCAGCCCCCGCGTTTCGGTCTAGTCAATCTTTCAGAAGTGGTGTAAGCGAGGTGGCCAACTCAAGTGGGAGCCAAGGCCGCGCAACCACTTGGGGTTTTCATCTTTGTATCGTTGATATTTTTTTCTTTGCGGGGGGAGGGATGGAGCGGTCTCGATCGAGTTGCGCGGCAGGGAGGCTGAGCCAGCAAAAGCCATTCTGCTTGGATGGCTCTGTGGAAAGGAGGATTATTGCATGCTTTTCTCTGTCGAGCTCATAACGTCTACAGGGATTGGTGCGTTGCTGCAGCGCATCACAATCCGGGCAGTTTGCCATAATGAAAAGAGGGAACAACTCTGTGAAAAACGCACGCGAGAACGACGTGCTGATTTGGCATCATCAAAGACGCCTTGGAAGCGAGAGGTGGGACCTGTGTCTTCGTAGTGACGGTCTCAAAATATTTATTGCGAATGAGCGGTGTGGATGCAGACGCTTTCCCTGCATAGGGTGTGTTCATCTCGCTCTCTTCTTTTCTCCACCTCTCGTCTTTTTCATCAACCCCACGAGCGACGTGATTCGACTCTTTTTCTCACTTCGACAGCTTTCAACTCCATAAGTGATTCAACTTTTTTTTCAACGAAAAACCGATAAGCTCCAAATTGCAGATCATGCAGTACGTCGCCGAGTCCCCCTCGATCCGCGTTTATTACCGCGGAAACAAGTACGACGTTCCTCTGGAGTTTGCAACTCGACTGCACCCCGGTGGCAAAAGCATTCTGATGCGCTACAAGGATTGCGACATCACGAAGGACTTTGAGAAGATGAACCACACCACCGATGCAGTGGTAATGCTGAATGAGTGGTTGGCTGACGGCAAACCTTTTTCCGAGACCCACAAGTCTACTGTATCCTGCGAGGCTGAAGAAGACGGGAATCAGCACAAAAAGGAGTCTGATAAGGCGAAACACTGGAACAGGATGGCGATCGCCTTCGGAATCGCCTCCATTGTGGCCGCGGTGCAAGTTCGCAAACACTGACGAAATAGTGAAATCTACAAACCATAAACGCTGGCTTGTATCTTCTCTCTCAAGCCACTTCTACGACTTCTCTCTCTCCTGGTGGGGCTGCCATCGTTGCGTCTTCGTGCTTTTCTCCTTCGGCGCTTCCGTTTCATAGTGGAGGACGCCTCGCAGCGGTGCCATGGTTGGGCGTCTGCGACGCGGGTGGTTGGGGTGATGCGTCGATCCTGATTTCGAAGGTCGAGTTCTGCATAGCGCTGTGTTGAAGCGGCGTGCAACTGCGAAGTTTTTTTTTTTGTGCCATCTACAGGATGGGCAAATTGTCAGCATGCCTCAAGCGTATGTAATCTGGTCCTCGCTGCCTACTGCTTTGGAGAGCCTGAGCAGCCATGAGAGATGCTCCAAGTGGCGAAAGGCGGAGGAGGCGGCTGTGAGGCGTGGGTTCGCAGAGCTCGAGGTAGAGACCGCACTCAAGTTACTGAGTCAGCACATTGCGGTAAAGCGTGTCTACGGCTGCGGCGCGCCACACAAGATGCATTGAGAGGCCAGATAACGTGGAGTTCGACCTTGTGTTGTATATCAGAGAATCGTCAAGATGGCGGAAAAGAAAGATTTTGGGTGTTTCTTTGTTCGAATCTTTTTGCTAGCTTGATACATCAGTGGTCTCCCTATCTGAAACAACAACTTTCCTTTGTCCACATTACAACACTCCTGTGTGACTTTTTTCTCTCGTTTTTCTGTTGTCGCGTACTTTTCTAGTTGTCCAACTTAACCTTAAAAGGAGGGCTATTCTGCAAAAAAGGGGGCCTTCAATGAAAAGAACTCCTACGGCGGTGTAGTGTTCAAATGCCACAGTTTGGTTGGAGAATGATCACAGTTGCGAGGAGAGCTTGCGTTTCTGATTCTCTCGGGACTTCTCCTGTTCTCTTGGCTCACCATGTTTTCGCATTTTCATTGTCTGTACTGGCCTGCTGCAAAACGCTAAATCGACAAAGAAAGTGTTGGGTATGAGCTATGTCCTTTTTGCAATTTTGCCATATCAGTTCTTTCCTTTACTCGGAAGCTTTTCCTCCTTTCCAAGTGCGTTTCACTAGTGATTTTTTTAGGCTTTCGGCTTCTTCCTATTCACAATGACGTCACAGGGCCCAAAGTACCTAATGTTGTACTCTACAACAGATGGACATACCAAAACGATCATGGATACGATTGCAAAGCAACTCACTAGCGAAACAATGGCCCGGTGCGATGTTGTTGACATCAAGGATGGTAACAGTTACGCGCTGTCAGACTACGAAAAGGTTCTGCTTGGTGCGTCCATTCGCTATGGACGCATCAGTGCTGCCTTCATGAAGTACTTAAAGCAACACCACGGTGAGCTAAGCGCCATGCCATCTGCTTTCTTCTGCGTCAATCTCACAGCACGAAAGTCGGACAAAAACACCGCTGTGACTAACGTTTACACACGCAAGTTTCTCGATCAGTCGCCATGGTCTCCTCAGCTTACCGGTGTCTTTGCAGGAGCATTATGGTACCCTCGCTACAATTTTTTCGATCGTATCCTGATTCAGTTCATTATGTTAGTGACGGGTGGCGAAACGGATTCTACTAAAGAGATTGTCTATACTGATTGGGCTGCTGTTCGATGTTTTGCGTCTGACTTTGCAGCTCTACCTTTAACAGTATCACCACAGCAAAAGCTGGTGGTAGTCAAGAAGCTGACGGGCAGTCTCAGCAGTGGCAACCGAACGCGATGGGTTCTCGCGATCGTCGGGATGTCGATGGCTGTGCTTGTTGGAAGCAGTATAGCCGCTGTAAGACGGAGATGAAGCATGCTCATTCATGATGCTTTAATTCCATTCTCAGGACTAATACCTGATGACGTATATACACATCTTAGTGTGGTATCATCCGGAGTCCGGCACTCTCCGCACATAAAGCGGGGAGGTCGCACGAGCCCCCTCCGTTCCTGTCGATAGCGAGCCGCTGTTCTGGTGGCGACGGAGCCAGGCGCCTGTGACGTGGTGAGGTGAGTGCGGCTCACCGCAGCTGATACCAGCGGTCTGGCCCTGGGCGGCGCTGCTGCGGAGCAACCAGCTACAGCCAACCCATTTGCGCCATCGATGGGGCGGACGAAGCGTCGGCGTGACTCGTACGCGTCTCTGTTGGTCCTTGTAGCCTACGGGTGTGTGGGGCCCGACCCCCATCGCGGGAGCTGCACTACTCGCGGTTTGCGGGTCGGGGAATGGATTGAGCTCGAGGGTGGGGCCACGCACCGTTGACGGAGTCGGCGCATTGCTGTAATGTGCGTCTAGCGCCGCTTTGCACGACGTAATGTACCTGTAACAGGCCCATGTATAGCGTAGTTGAGCTCATGTTGTGCGGAAGAATGGAAATGTCGAAGCGAAAAAAACTACTGCTGGTGCTTTTTCTCAACGACATGATCGACGGCTATTGGAAAGAGTAACTCTCGTGCGAATGTCAACACGTCATCAAAAGACGAAACTTGTACCCCTCACGGCATCTTGCATCTGACCTTGTATGACCTCTAGTGAGCACCTTGTGGCGCAGAACTGAAGGACGTGAGTTGCACCTTCCAGTTATATGTTTGCTCTTTTTGATGTGTTTTCTTCCCGGTGGATCTCTTCGACTGCTTTGCGTTCTGATAGTGTATGTCTACTGTTGCACTTCTTTTCCTGCTTTCTCTCCTCGTACTTCTCACAGTGAATCATTTGTACTCTCATGTGCTTTTTTCTTTTAACGCTTATGATTTAGCGCATATCAAAAAATATACAAACGTGCTCCACCACCACTAGAGTGTTAGCTCATCACTGCCACGTGTGGCCCACAGCTATTTTCGCTGAGAATGTCCCTTCCAGTGGAAGCTGTAAAGGAGTTTCTCCTGAAACTTCAGGATGACATCTGCCACGCCATCGAGGCGGAGGACGAGCAGGCAACGTTTATGGAGGATAAGTGGACACGCGAGGGCGGTGGTGGTGGACGCACGCGTGTCATTGCAAACGGTACTGTGATCGAAAAGGGCGGCGTGAACTTTTCGCACGTGTACGGCAAGGGCCTGCCAGGGTCCTCGACGGAGCGTCACCCCGATATGGCCGGTTGCAACTACCAGGCGATGGGGGTCTCGCTTGTTATCCACCCAAAGAACCCGCACGTCCCCACATCACACGCAAATGTGCGCTTATTTGTTGCGGAGAAGGAAGGCAAGGAACCGGTGTGGTGGTTCGGTGGAGGCTTTGACCTCACGCCATACTACGCTGTGGAGGAGGACTGCTACTACTTTCACCACGTCGCGCAGGAGCTCTGCAGGCCCTTCGGCGCCGACGTGTACGCGCGCTTCAAGGCGTGGTGTGACGAGTACTTCTTTATCCCTCACCGCAACGAGGCACGCGGCATTGGCGGCCTCTTCTTCGACGACCTGAGCGAGTGGCCGTTCGAAAAGTGCTTCGCATTCATGCAGGCAGTGGGCAAGGGCTTCATTGATGCGTACATCCCAATTGTGAACCGGCGCAAGAACACGCCGTACACAGAGCAGCAGGTGGAGTTCCAGGAGTTCCGCCGCGGACGGTATGCGGAGTTCAACTTGGTGATTGACCGCGGCACGAAGTTCGGGCTTCAGTCTGGCGGTCGAACCGAGTCCATCTTGATGTCGCTGCCACCGCGTGCGCGCTGGGGCTACAACTGGCATCCAGAACCTGGCACGCCGGAGGCGCGGCTAACGGAGTACTTCTTGACGAAGAAGCAGTGGGTGTAGGTCATGCTCTCCGCATTTCTGCGATGCACATCCGACACTTCTATTTCACTCTGCTACTGTCGTGATTTACCTGTCGTGTGAGAAGCGAGTGTGTGTGCGCAGCGGTGTGGTTTTTCTACACCTCGTTAGCTGAGGCTTGCCCGTATTCCTTTTTTGCTTTTCTCTGTTTCCATTATCTTTGTGTTGGACACGCCGTTGATCTTCGGCAGCGTGGTGGGGCAGTAGTAGCGGCCATCCTACAGGGCTTGTGCTAGATCACCACCTGCTTTCAGCCGCGGACCAGACGTCATTTGTTTCGCCTGCTTTTTTCTTCCTTGCTTTCAGTGTCTTTTCTGTAACAATCGCATTACACACGTCGCCCCGCACCGCTGACAGGCATAACAAGCGCGTGCCTGCAGCGAAGCAGTCAAAAAAGTGCTGCGTGGTGCGCGAAGTTGTCATCAAAAACAAAAGTACGACTAAACGGCCGCTCTTCTGTTTTTCTCACACCAATAAGTTCCTCTTACATTTTTACACCTTTGGTGTGAACCGGAACAAAACGCAACAGTGTGGGCGCTGCACTCTCTGTGCGTTTGGCCGAGCTCTGCTGGTTGAAGCAGCTTGTTGTTCTTCTGCGCGCATGCATATATGGTATGCGGCACGCGAAGTGGTGGCTGAGACTCTGCGGTAGTGCCTGCGCCAATGACGTGCCCCTGCAGCGCGTTCTCGAGGTGGAGCCACTCTGCAAACATCATTCACCCTCCTTCTCCCTACCCACACCTGAAAGCACTTATTTGACGCTTTATAAATGACTTGCAAATGAGGATTATTATTTCTCCGTGACTTGTGTTTCAGGTGCTCTCCGCTAGTGTGAGAGTAGTACAGCATTCCACGCTGACTCGACAACCGCGCAGTCTCACCCGCCAATGCCGATACCGCGCTTTTTCTTTCTGCTATGTTGACTGACACACCTGTTTCCCGTTTAATGAAGCTGTGCACTCTCCTCGTCATCGCGACCAGCACCATCCATCAACTCTGCGCCTCTCTCTTTTCCTCTCCAACTAGAGCACTTCCCCATCAACCGAAGGAGCGCTGGTTGCGCTGCGTCATGGGGAACAGTTTAGAGGTGTCGACGTGCTTAGCTGCGCTCGAGTGCTAAAAGAGGACTCTGAGCCAACCGCCGCTGAACTTGAAGAAGAGTGCATCGCGACCCACATAAGAGGCCGTCGAAGCTAAGAGACGTTGGCGGTTCACAAGTGACTGCAAGTGCTCCTGTGCTGCGCGTTTATGAAAACACATGTCTTTTCCCTACCTGCTCCACGAAAACCCTGCCAAGGATTCTTGTGACGGTGTGACGACATACGTCAAAGACCGAACCCATACCGAGCAGAAGCAACAACTCCTTTCTCTTGGTGGATACACGAGATTTGCTTCTGTCGTGTGCTGACAACCTCATTGAGGACTTGACGCTGCGGCATGCGCACAGCGCTTTCGTCAAGATGCATTGTGAGCTCACGTCTCTACCTTCCCCTTTCGTCACATGTCTACTTCTCTTTCCCTACTCCTCCTTAACCTCATCCTTACGTATGAAGTGAATGACCGTAGCTCACTCTTTTCTTTTCTTTTTATAACAGTTACAACACACACACACACACACACCAGTAAAGCAGCAACTACACAACCTAAGAGAAAACAACTACTACTTTTCTTGCAATTTGTATCTTCACTAATACGCTTTGATCAACTTTTTTTTTCTTTCCTTCAGACGTATTTCCTGCTTTCTCATGGCGTCCGCACAGCCGGCTCAGGAGACTCGCAACGGCAGCGCTACCGACCATCACGAAGATGACGCAGCTGAAACGGTGCGGGCAGAGTATGAGCACCCCACAGCGACGAAGTGGTTCAGGGCTGCGCCTTGCCTGCGCTACATTCCACTTTTCGGCGAGGTCACTACCGCCTTTGGACCCAAGTTCGCCCTCTCTCTCGGTCTGTCCTACACGCTGTCGAAGGGCGCAGCCAGCCGAATGATTAATGTCTCTCGCCAACCAATGTTCATCGTCCACTACGGATTGAACGTTGCACGATATCAACGTCTTGCCAGCATGTACAGTCTTGGGTGGTCGCTGAAGCCGTTCATCGCCTCGATTGCGGACGTGATCGCGCTCTTTGGCTACACGAAGCGGTGGTACATGGCGTTCTCGGCAGTTCTGGGCACCGCGGCCGCTCTGGCGTATGCACTGCTGCCTGCGAAGGAGTCGTCGGCAAACGCAGCCGCGGCGTTTGTATTTCTCACCTGCTTCGCGAAGGCCAATATCGACATTCTGTCCCAGGGCCACTTCAGTCGCTCGATGCGTCAAAATCCCAAGGCGGGTCCGGCGGTGGTAAGCTGGGTGTGGGCCATGACGTTTGTCGGCACCATCATCGCCTCCTGCATTATGGGACCCTTGTCAGATGCCAAACTGACGTACGTTGGCATCATCTTGTCGGCTGTGCTGCAGTTTGTCACACTCTTTTTCTTCATTTTCAACCTGTACGATGAAAAGAAGAACCGCACGAACCGCTGCAAGGACGCCCTCATGGAGTTTCAGGAACTGAAGCGCTTGAAGCAGCAGCAGGCCGCCAAGGCTGTTGATGGTCGCGTGGTGGAGCCCATCGCGGACTCTGATGGCGTGAAGGGACTCGCAATGGTCGAGACAGTCGGTGCCTCCGGAGAGGATGACGACACAGATTTTGTGGAGCCGAGGATTTACTCGTACCTCTGTGGCGCAGTGGAGGTGAACGTTGACGTTGCGGTGCGGAACTGGAGGCTCATCGCGTACGCGCTGATCATGACGTGTGGCATTCTTGCCCAGGTCTGTGTTACCGTGCTCGGTACCCGGCGGCAGCTCCTGTACGCCTGCATTGCTATCGCCCTCGTGTTCGTGGTTGGCGCCTTCGTCTCGCTCCCGCTTGTCATCGCAAAGGCAGCTGTTTTTATCTACCTTAACTCTCTCTTGTACTTGCAGATCCCTGGCGCGCTCTCCAACTTTTACCTCGCGAAGCCCGCCTGCCTGCCGGATGGCCCGCACTTCTCGTACACGTTTTACCAGACTGTCGGCGCCCTCATCACGGATGTCGGTGGTGTGACTGGTGCCGTTCTCTTCAAGTACTTCTTCTCGAAGCACAGGTACGCCTTTGTCTTCATCGTGACGTCACTCTTGCAGGTGTTGGGCTCGATCTTTGATCTGATCATCGTCAAGCGGTGGAACTTGTACATTGGCATCCCTGATCACGCCCTCTATATCCTTGGTGACGCCATCGTGTACGAGATTTGCTTTGTGATGTCTTTGATGCCGGCGCAGATCCTCATGTCCCGTCTCTGCCCGCGCGGCACAGAAACGATCGCCTTTGCGCTCTTGGCTGGCTTCAACAGTGCCGGCAACTCAATGTCCCTCGCCATCGGTTCCCTTCTCATAGAGAACTTCTGGCCTGTTTCTGCAAGGATACCGTGCAACTTCACGAACGTCCCATACTTGATCATAACGGGCCACTTGTGCACACCGCTGCTCGTCGTTCCACTCGCATTCCTGTTGCTGCCGAAGGCACGCATCTGCGACCGCATTGACATCGACGGCAATGTCGTCCCAGAGGACGCCGAGGTCACTAAGGGGCGGCAGTGCTCTGATCTCAAACCACACACACCCGTCGAATGCGAAGAGCAACGACCAGAGACCAAACAGCAGGATGCACAGGCGCCAAAGGCCTGAGGAGGGATGTAGCGCGGCTCCGCCGCTGCACCTGTCAAAATGTTCAGCTGAGGCATACAAAATTTTCTTTTCAAACCCAAACATTGAGAAGGAAAGCTCTTTGGCATGTCGATGTAGTTGTAGAGTCAGTTGCGTGCGTGTGTGTGAGTGCACGCAATTCAGCGCTACGATACTTTCGTTACGCCCTTGACGCGTTGCCCTTCCGATGCTTTGCTATATGTTGCTTGAATTTATTTTCGCATGATTTTTCTGAGTAATTCTCCAAACATGCAAACCTGCAGTGGTCGTTGCCTTTTAGTTCGATGTAGTCCTGAACTTTAAGGTCTCGGCTGCTTTTTCCTCCCTATGTTTTCTTTTTTTCCCGAGATGGTGAACCTACACCGTTTCTTATACGCACATAACTCTCGAAAAAACGGAATGAAGGCTGCTCGTGCTTTCTGTACCCGTGTTCTCTCCTAGTCCGCCACCCCTCCCCCGTGATCGACACAGTCGGTTGGTCGCAAGAACAAAATCAGTTTCGATAATAACGTCGTCCTTCGTCGGGCCTCTTT
Organism: Leishmania braziliensis MHOM/BR/75/M2904; assembly: GCF_000002845.2. Taxonomy (NCBI): domain Eukaryota; phylum Euglenozoa; class Kinetoplastea; order Trypanosomatida; family Trypanosomatidae; genus Leishmania; species Leishmania braziliensis. The sequence continues at coordinate 499,511 of NC_009276.2, read as the reverse complement.
CTCCTTTCCCGCATCCGCGCGCGGCGCGGTGTTCGCCCCCTTGCAAAACAGGCCGGCGCCGGCACGCGCCCGGCCCAGGCCCCACACCGCACCAGGCCCCCGCCCCACCAAACCCGACCTCGCCCCCTGCACCAGGCCCCCACCCCGCTCAACCCGACCTCACCCCCCGCACAAGGCCCAGGCCCCACTCCGCACCCAACCCGAGCCCCGCGCGGGCCCCCAACCAAACCGGGGCTGGCGCAGGCGCCGAAGAACGCGAAAGGGGGGAGGGGCGCCGGACAGACCGAATGGGGGCAGGGGGCACAGGGAAAGGCGCGCCTCGGCATCAATACGTTTTAGATGCCCGCGCATGAAACAGAGCCAACATAGTGGGGGAATTCCCGTCCCCCACGTCAAGCCCACACAGTGCTAAGTAATCGGCTAGGGCGCCCGTGGGCGCAGCCGGGCAAAGGGATGACTATTCCTTTTATCATCGTGTTAGTCCCCTACACGACAGTACAGTAGGCGCACACCGACTCCACACATCGCGCCTCGCGCAACTTCTTCTCACTCAAGGGGTCGACACTCACGGCCGATGTGAAGACCACTTTCTTGCCAGACACACGAGGAGGCGAAACCGGAGTGACTGTGGAGCCCACCGTCGGCGCGGACTCCTTGTCGATGTCGTCCTCGACCACGATACCTGTGGTCGTGGTCGCGTTGACGGCACTCTGGTAGGCATACGCGTTGAGCGCTGCCACGGCGCCCGCTATGTTCGACTCATCCCCTGCTGCCACTTCTGCGGCGACTGGTTCCTGCGCGGGTTGTACAGAGGGCATCATGGTGGCCGGCTGTGCTGCTTTGGTTTCCGCCTCTGCCGAGGCGCACGCTGCATTCCCCCCTTCAGTGTCGCTAATCCCTGGCGGTGGGGTCGACGTCCGTGCCTCGCTATCTGGCGGGCTGTTCTTCGCTGCGGCGTTGCCGTGACCTCTGCCGCCTGGGTTACGACGTCGCCCCATTTTGTCGTTCAAGACGTGCGGCGAAAGCGCTCAAGGAAATCGGCACGGAGAGAGCGGAAGAGAGACCGATACCGTGCGTATGTGCGATCAAAAGATGCGGAGCTGCAGGGATGGCAAATAATATTTAATGACAGCGGCAGCAGAGGGGGAAGTGCTTCTGAAGAAAGCGAAGGATAGAGGGAAAATGAAAAGAGGAGCAGGGAAGGGATGCGGGAGAGAGAGAGGGAGAGAGGTGGCAACCGTGCGATGTGGACACAAAACCCCACGAGGACAGCAGCAGGTGGGTTCCCCTGCGAAACGGCGTCATTCTGCTTTCACACAATTCCATCGAGGTATGGGTGTGCATGAAGCTCAGTCACGCGGGGAAAGAGAGAAGGCATGAAGTGGCGGCCACGGCTTGTGATAGCTCTTCGCTGGGGAGTGCCACACACGTCTTCTGAAGCTGCGCTGGGTCTGCTGAGTCTCTGTTGCTCTCTTTTCCCGTTTTGTTTTCTGCAGCGCAGGGAAGACCAGCGGTGCAGAGAAATACGCACACAGGCATAGAGCCCATCGCTAGCACGCATGGGGCCTTCCCCTGAGAAAAGTGTATCCAGCAAGTGAGGGGAGGCCGCGCATGCGCACAGAAGCGTGCCATGGCGTGGCAGAGGCGGAGGTCACACGGCGAGCAGGCTGTGCGGGCAGGGAAAGCACGAAGAGAAAAGCACAGAGGAAAAAGAAGCGGAAGAAACACCATAGGAGGAGAGAAGTAGCGCTCATGGCGGCACAACGCACCAACCGAGAGACGCCGCGGTCCCACACAGGAGTACCCACGCAGACACAGGCGAGCGGGGTGGGGGTGGGGGGCGTCTCTTCTCTACCGCAGCAGTCGAAACACGCTAAGTCCATTCTGTAAAACCAGGTGAAGGGGGATGACATCAACGTAGATGAGCACAGCCACATTTAGCAGTAAGAGCAGGCAGAGGAGGAAGTCCAGTCGTTCGGCCTCCGCCTTTTGCATTGCAAACGCCTCCAGCACGTCCTGTTCCTGTGCATGGCGACCCTTGCGCTTGTCAGACGTCTGGCGCCCAAGCTTCCCGCCGTAGCTGCGCGAGAAGCGAAGGTAGCGCGGGCTCACGTACAGGAAGTACGCCGCGGCGATGATGAGCAGGTTTATGGCGACGTAATTGAGAAGCAGGATGGGCGGCACCTGAGTCAGTCGCTGCGGTATGTTGTAGATCTCATTAGAGAAGCGGACGAAGAAGAAGTTGATGAGGACAATGGAGGCGATGTTTAGCCACTCCGACGGGTTGGCGAAGACACACGCAAGGAGCGTGTTGAGAACGCAGAAGATCCCCACCAGACACCAGTCAACAACCTGCTCGGAGAGCGGGAAGCTCACGAAGAGGAGACAGATGAGGATGCATGGCAGGAACTGCGTCGGGCTGCGACTCTGCCGCTCCTCGCTCAGCTTCTTCGTAACAACCTCGAGATACTCCTGCTCCAGCTGCTGCTTCTTGCGCTCCTCCTCCCTGCGCTTCTGATTTCCTTCACGGATACGCTTCACAATCTCCGCATTGGACACCGACGACATCGAACCCCGGAGGAGGAGATATAGGAAAGGAGGAAGGAGCAGGGGCGAAGTCGTCAACGCAGCGCTGTGCACACAGACACGTACACTCGTCTCAACGCACTGCAGCGTGGAGAAGCGGAGAGAAGGGCAGGTGGCGAATGAGCAGCGATCAGAAAGGAACTCCCTCCGCGTTAGATGGAGTCGCACGAAGAACAAACGAAATGAGAGGTGCTTACGTAGCTACTCACGCAGGTGCTTTGGCGCGCATACGTGCGAGTTACGCTCGGGGAAGGGGGTCAGAGAGAGGGAGAGGGTGAGCGAGACAAGATAGAAGTGACGTAATTGAGGAGGGCAACGTGCATTTCCACCTGTGTAGAGAGAGGGGTGAGATGACTTGGAGAGAAAAGCCGCTGACGGGACAGGCCAGCGTCGTTGCTTACAGGGATCCCCTGCAGACCAAAGGCCAAGGAGGGGAGGGAGGCGTACACTGGGAGAGGGACGCGAAGGTCGTTGTCTCTCTGGTTTTCCATTGCTTCGTGCGTTGTCGACCGAATTTTGCTCTGTTTCTTCTCGTGCATGGTCTTACACATCCTCATCTGGGAGCAACGCGGCTGGGGTGGGCTCTGCTGCTGCAGCATCGGTGCGCGTAGGCTCCGTGTTCTACGAGTACAGATGCGTTGTAACGCGGCGGAAGAGGCCTTCACGCACCTCTGGTGGGATAGCAGAGCGAATGTGCGGCATAATCTCATCAAGGATGTCGCCGGCGTCGAGTGACACGCCGGATGCGGCTCGGCGTGCCATGGCCTGGCGGATCATCTCCTGCGTGTACTGCCGCCACTGTGAGGCGCCATTCGTTCTGTCCAGCTTCTCTCTCACCCAAGCGGCGAGCTCCGCCTTCTGTGCTGTTGTGAGAGCCTCATAGGCAACGCGGCCGTCCTCTGCGCTCGTGGCCATGGAGGGAGGGGGAGGGGAGGGGTATACGGATGAGTACAACTGCGTGCGTGCTCGTGTGCGTGGTGCGGTGTGTTGCCGCCATCGCCCCCACCATCGAGAGAAAGTGCAGCACCAATGGTGGTGTGGAAGGGGGTGGGTGGGCAAGAGGGCAAGTGAGAGAGGGAGGGACAAGTGGTTGGGGAAGGAGAGGAGACATCAACTCCAAAAGAGACAGCAAGAGGGAAGGCCCTCGTGACCGCTGCACACGTGCAGAGAGAGGAGAGACGCAGACAACAGTGCTGCGCGCCTCCGATGGATGTGAGCCCTGCGGTGAGGGCATCTTTGTCGCCGAGGCCATTTATGACAACTGTTGCGACTCGGACCTCATTTCCGCCTCAGTCGATCACGCCCAGTCGCTTGTTTTCCCCTTGCCTTGATTCCGGTCACACTTCAGATGGTGTGATGACTGAGAGGGAGGAGGTCAGCGATGTGAGCACACAGAGAGGAGCGGGGGCAAAAGTGGCGAAGGGAGCGCTGCCCTCAAACCTCCTCCTTGTCCACCCACCCAAACTCATTCGCCGGTATTTTACTACCGGTGTGTCCCCCTCCTACGCCGATGGCGGGGGACGCCTCTGCGCGCGGCTTCTCAGAGACACGGACCCACGACGGGGGGAGTCAGAGCGGCCCACGACAGGTAACAGGCGTGGGACATCGCGATCCGATAGGCCAAACGTCAAGACGACTCGAACGCATATCACTCGCTCCTCAGTATCTACTGCTGTGGGGAGCCCTGCGCCACCCCGCACGTGGGGTAGCGTTTGAGGCACAGACGGTCCTCAGATGACTGAATCGCCACAGTGCTGTAAGGTACGTGCCTGCGGCTGCTTTGCACCATACGATGGGTCTGTGAGAGGACCGGAGGCAGAGTGGAGGTAAGCCCCTGCTGTGTGGCAGAAAGCGGAGACGTTGGGAGAACAGCGTCCGTCTCTTCTCACAAGTGAGTTGAAGCGCTGACCAGCCGAGAGGCTCCCTCGCCTGCCGGGGGGGGGGGGGGGCGCTAATCGCGGCACAACTCTTTTCCAGTCCATTTCTGAAATGTGCGCCAGTGGAGGCGACCACAGGCGCCGTGGGGACTTACTGAAGGAGGTAAGAGCGCCTGTGCTGTGCAGCGAACAGGGCGCCAGAGGACACCTGCAGAATGGCGTCCTTCGCCAACGTGGAGACGACTGGAATGCTGTTGAGCGCCTTCATCCCGACCGAGGCCAGGCCAGGCGTCCAGTACGTGAGTTTCTTGATTACCTCCATGCCGGTAATAACGGGTGCCGTGTGGCTGAGCATGTGACCAGCGAACACCTGCCCCACTGCGACGCTACTGCCAACGTCCTGACCGCTACGGATTGCCTGCTCCAGCACCGAAGTGAGGGCGCAGAGGTCGTAGATGCCGAGGTTGAGGCCTTGGCCAGCAAAGGGGTGAATACTGTGCGCCGCGTCGCCGAGTAGGATTGCGCGTGGGGCGTAGGGAGTGGTTGCCACGTTCAGCTTAAGCGGGAAGGATCCCTGCGCGCGACGCACCTTCCCATCTGACGTGCTGCTCTGTGGCACTTCGAGGATCTTCGGTATGTCGTTGGAGGCGAATGCGCAGAGACGGCGGTTCAGCTCCGCGACGAGGTCCTCCTGGGTGCTCGCCAGCAGCTCCTTCGCGTGCTGCGGCGTGGTGCTGAAGACAATGTTCGCCATGTCCTCAGAGGTCGGCAGCATTGCAACGATTTTTCCATCGCGGAAGAAGTTCTGAAAGGCGCACACGTTGCCGTCGTCTGACTTTTCCAGTCGCACGGTGCAAACAAATGCCGCCTGTGCGTAGTCGTGCTGCAGCGCTGGCGTGGAGAGGACGTCGCGTAGTGGGCTGTCACGTCCCTCGCAGCCGAGGAGGAGGCCAAAGGTGACATCGGTGGTGGTCTCGCCGACAGCAAGCTTTGCCGATCCCCACGGCCCGCCAAGAGTCCCCTGGCTCGGGATCCGCACCCCCTCGAGGCGCGCCCCAAAACAGACCGTGTCATGAGCGGCGTCGGCGCCGGTGTCGGCAAGGGCGCACTGTTGAGCCTCCACCACATCCATCATGCAGCTGTTGAGTTCTGTGTTGAAGCAGATGAACCCGACCGGCTTGCGCAGGTCAGTAAACTCCAGGAGAGGCTCAGAGCTCGTGCTGTTGCCCAAGACACTGGTCATGAAGAAGGAGGAGGAGCGACTTCCTGCGCCGAGGTAGGGGCTGTTCGCCTGCTCGTGGCGCACGGCGATGCGGTAGTAAGGGTGCTTGGTGGTGAGTCGGTCCCAGGCGCCGAGGTTGTCGATGATCTTGCTGGATACGGGTGTGATGCTGACGGTGCGAAGTCTGTCCATCATATTGGCAGCATCGTAGACCGGCCGCTTCCCCGAGTTTACCAGCATCAGATGGGTCAGCTGCGAGGTCAGGAGCGACGCGGCACCTCCGCCTCCTTGGCCGGCACTGCTGCTGTGAAGATGGCTGCGCAGCTGCTGTAGAGAGGCCATCATGGCGGCCCCTACAACCCCTCCGCCGGACACAATCACTTCATTCGCGTGCGCAGCCGCCGGCGACGGTGCGCGCATGCTCAGACTGCGGCAGAGCATCGGTAACGTGCCCTGGGTCGCAGTAGTTGCAGGTGGAAGACGAGGAAAGAGCGTACGGAAGAGAACGGAGTGCCAAGAGACAAGGGAAAGGGGCTGATGTCGAGCGAGCGATGCACAGAGAGACACCTTCTCACTTACCCCAACACGAACGGCAGCTATGATAGTTACCGACGAGGGCGTAATGACGGGTGGCGCAATGACAGCTGAGAGTTGCTGCTCCGGGTAAGGGGGGGAATGAACACGCCGCGTATTGATGAGAGCAGCGTGTGAGCGCAGAGGGGGGGGGTAAGCGAGGAAGGGGAGCAATGGGAGTTCTCGAGAGAAGAGTGGGGACCAGGCGACAGTGCTGGGCGAGAAGGTCTGGACGCATGGGCGCGTGCGTGGGTGGACTGCTCCTTGTGGCTTGCACTCCACTTCGCCCGCAACACGGCTGGAGTTGCGCCCCCACGCCACCTCAGTCCGTGTGGCGGGTACGCTGTGCTGATGCATTTGTGTACCCGTGATGGTGATGTGTATGATCCACGGCCCAGGGAGGAAGAGCGAGGGGAGGGGACGTGAGCAAGGAGGGGGGAAACAAGGTGGTAGAGAGGAATGACAGGATCGAATGTGAGGACAAGGCCATATGCTGGGCATCACTTCGCAATGGCATGGACTCCGTTGTTGGTACTGCAAACATACCTGGTGTATGGCTGCGGTCCCTCGCCGCTTCTCTATCACCTTCGTCTGCGACCTCGTCTTGCGTTTTTCTTCCCTCCCAACGCTCTTCCTCACCCAATGCGCACGAATGCATCCATGGCGGGACCGCTGTAGTTGCTGCGGGGGTGCAGGCGCACCTTGTCACCCGCCTTCAGCTGATGGCGCACACCACAGTCCTCGTCGAGAGAGGGCAGAAGTGTGGCAGTGGCATCGAGGGGTTCGGCAGTGTAGTAGCCACATGGAATGTTGGACGGTGCTTGGTTGTACGGAGGCGAAATGATGTCCACAAACAAGGCGGGCTGCGCTGCATCGATATTGCGAATTTCATGCAGCACGCCGCTGCTGCTTCCCGCGGGCGTAAACTTCAGCACATCTGACGCCGGAATCGCATGCCCGATCCCCTCTACCTCACCGTCGAAGAGCACAGTGCCGTTAATTGGCGCTGCCAGTGCACTGGCGCCGGCTTGTGAGGTGGCTGCACGAGCGATGGAGTAGATATGCAGTCGGCCGTGCATGGCGCGCTGCCACACCGTCATACCCGGGTGATCGTGCAGCGGCAGTGCCCTGCCAGGCGGTATCACAAACCAGCACAATGTGACTGCCTCGTCCTGGTAGAGCGTCGAGCAGCCGATGACGTCGTTACTTGACGACTTCCAGGCCATGGGGGAGACCTGTGTCGTCCTGGTGCTGAGCCTGTGTTGGTGCAGTGCGTTCTCAAGATGGAAGGCGTGCTCTGCAATGGGATAGGTGTTGTACGCCATGTATCGCATTGCGTCTGTGTCGCTAACGTAGAAGCCAAAGTCCCCCAGCGTCATCTTGCTGAACAGATCCACATGCTCCGACGAGGTCGGCGAGAAGCTCTGTAAGCTCTTGATTAGCCGCTTCATCCACGGTCTTCGGGTTGTTAGTGGCGTGCACGGGTGTGAGCGCGTGTGTGGCGTGCGTGCATGCGTAGCAGAGAGAGAGAGTGCGGCCGGCACTCCTCGGCAAAACGAAAATAGAGGATGGGGAAGATCGTCAGGTAGTTGGAAATTACTGCCCCACTGTTGTCGGCTATATGGAGACGAGGTCGACAACGTCTGCACCTGTCATCGCCCCATTGCCGCGCCCTCCCCCGTCGCGGCGGACGGGCCATGTGGTGAGGACGGCGAGCAAAAGTGACGTGACTGTCCCATGTACACGGCAGTCGTGCTGCCAAACGTCGTTGTCATTCACATCATTATGGAGTTCTCTGCATGGTACGATGACAGTGTGCACATAGGAAGCGATGAGGTTAGCGCACACGTGCTCAGGTGTGCGAGTGAATCCGCTTCGGTGAAACAGAGGTACATGAAAGAGGTGGGGTGGGTGGAGGAACAGCCGCGCCCTGGCCTGATAGGACGGATACAGCAAGTTCATTGGCTGCATACCAGCGCACTGCCGTCGCATCGGCCCCAGCCCGTCTGCGCCGCCGCCGCGCGCACCAACTCGCGCCTGCGCGCTAGCAGAAAAGAGGTCGAGATGGTCAACGGAAGCCGTGTGAGTGAGGCACCCAAAACGATGAGGGAGTGGAAGCGAGGGAAGTGGAGGGTGCGCGGCTGTGCGCGGTGATGGAGGTCTGTCAGACCACGCATGCACGGCCACCTCCTTGAATCCCCCGCTCATCCCCTCCTGCCACCGCTTGATCACACACGCACGCCTTAGAGGACGCAGAGAGAGAGAAAGAAAGCGAGTCCACATATACATTAAGGGGAGGGGTGAGTAATGAGCTACAATGAAGCGTGAAAGAGTAGGAAAGGATTAACAAGACGGGCGTGTGCGTGTCTGCTGTGTAGCAGTCTGGGTAGGGGTGGAGGCGGAAGCCAAGCACTGGGGATGGGAAGGAAAGGAGGAGGGGGGGCACACACAAGGTCCATCGTGATGTCTACGGAATGACTGGGTGTGAGCAGGGTTGGGCGCAGGGGTGGGGTGCGTGCGGATGGAGTATCGAGGGCCAGCAAGCAGAGGGGCTGAAAGGGGAGACGCATGTGCTTCTTGAGGTCTGTGCGTGTGGGCAGCATTCGCTCGCCGCCTCCACTCGGTAAAGTAGATTGTGAGGAACACCTGCCGCTTGATGGAGCTCGCGTGAGTAGAGTGTTGAGCCTTCTGTCCTCCACTACTGGAAGAAGATGCGCGAAGGGCATGGCAGCGCTGAGCGCGCCCGGGTGCTGAGGGACCCCTGTGGCGGATGCGCCCCTGTCTCGGACAGCCATGGCGCGAATCCCCTATGCACCGACTTGACGTGCGCCCCACTCAGCGCCTTGCGACAGTTCTTCTCCTTGTGCTCGAGGCGACTGCGCATCATGAGCTCCTCCGCCATCAGCGCGTCCTGTTCGTTCATCTCCATGTGAAACGCATGTACAAGTGGATAGAGTCGCTCTGTCTCACCCCTGGGCAGCGAGTTGGAAGGAGCACCGCGTTGGCTAGCAAGCCGCGCGCGAGCAAGAAGAGCCACCTCGACTGCAGAGAGCTGGCGAGCCGAGGCACACGTGCGTACGTGTGGGAAGTCCGGGGAAGGAGAAATGGGGGTACTGGCGCTTAGGCAACGCCGCTCGAGGTCAGAAATGCTGTGGCGGTGTACGACTGCACGCAACGAGGCGGAGTGCGCTTGTCGATTGCCTCGGTGCTGCGGTACGGTGCCGGTTGTGCCGCAGCGTGACAGTGGCACGATGCGCCACGTCGTGAGAGGCTTTGCCGAGGCTGTGCGAGACGGGGACGCCTGCCGCGTCAAGATTGGCCCCGTCCTCCTCACCGTGCAGTCAAGCGAGGTGGACTCGGGTGTGTGCATTATAGTAGAGGGCGACCGCCGCATAGCCGTGGTGGGCAGCCGGAAAGGCGGGGTTGAGTATGGCTGCTGCGGCTCAGGTCGACTCACAAGAACCACGTTGTGCGCAAGCCGCATCGGCATGGCGTTGATGGACTTTCCCGGCGGGTGGGCACTCAGGACCCAGCGCATCTCCGCCAGTTCCCTGGCCCGCTGCTCCGCACTCGACAGCGCGAGTCGTGCGTGACGCTCCTCCTTCTTGATGCGCCACAACCGATCTGCAAAGCGGCCGCGGTGAGAAACGACCCCAAGGACAACGTGGGGCTCGTCTGCCTGACGCATCGGAGCACGTGGCGCCGCGCCGCATTTCAGAGGAGGGAGTCTCTTGCCATGCTGCTGCTGCCGCCCTTTACGGGACTGCGCTTTGGGTGAGGCGTCCGGCACGCGGAAAGGTGTCGTGGTGTGTCTGACTGGTGGCGCCGTAGCGCGCTCCTGTGTGGGGGACAACGGTGGATGCAACACGTCGTTGCGCACCGCTTCCGAAAGCGCGTTTTGGTGAAGGACGCTGGCAAGAGTGAAGGAGTCGCAGCCATCCTCCTCCACACCAGAGCGGTCAAACAAATCGTGACTCGCGTCGTACACGACGTAGACGAGCCCCACCAGACTGGCGCGAGAGAGCTGGCAAGACTGTAGGAGACCGAGCCACCGTTGGTCCGCCGCGCTGCGCGTCAGCGGACTAGTGAGAGGTCTGGCCGTTGTCGCCTCGACGCCTAGTTGCCGACCAAAGAGGGTTATCTGCTCTCGCAAGCGCACCTGCTGGTAGGCGCCAACGCTCTCTGGCGAAGCAGAGGCGACGTCGAGGAATATGACGGTGCTTCCTTCACTCGGGTCGCCGTGAGCGCCGACAAGTACGGCGATGCAAATGTGGTACGGGCACCTCGGAAATTCGGTAGTGCTGCGGCGAAGCGTTGACTCGCACATGTGCAGGAACTCTGTGGCGTCCTCGCAGGTGCGCAGCTGTCGTGCGGTGCCGCTGTCCATTTTGAGTGGTGTGTGCACTTTGTTGCCACCTGCCATATCAATCGCGGTGCCCTCCACAAACAGAAGCAACGCTGTCGCGGTAACTAACCTGTCGGTGCCGGAAAGAAGTTCCCTCAGCCAGAGCGCGAGGAGGCTGTCGTACGCAGTGGCCCGGTCGCTGGCGCAGGAGTCAGTGGTTTGCTTCTGGGCTGTAGGAGGCGCGGCAACCGACATGTGAACGGAGGAGGCCGACGACGAGAGGGAGATAAGGGGCGACGGCGTGCGCACGGGCAGCACCGCTGCCGCTGGTGGCGCATGGCTCTTGTGGAAAAGAAAGCCGTCCAGGTGCGGTGGTGGGCGGGGGCCACATCGAAAGCACACCGTGTGCGCCTGCGTAGCCTGCGCAAGCTGCGGCAGCACTGCACGTTGGTACACCTGCTGAGCAACGCAGGACGCCGAAACGTTCCGGAGAGCCATCGCCGATGCTCCTGCGCGGCTCCACACACCAGGGTCGAAGAGGGCCACGTTGTTTGTAAGAGTCGCATCGCCGCTTGCTGTGGAGTTGAGGCACTCCATGGTGGTCAGGAAGAGCCTCATTGCTGTCTGCCTGGCATGCCTGTGTACCGGAAAGAGAGGAGGGGAAGAGAGATGAAGGGCGACTGATGAAGGGAATGGGAGCTCACCTACACCGCACATTCACTGCCTCACCTGGTCCCGCGCACGCACAACAGTGAAGAGGCCAGCGCATGGAGCTGATACACCCGCATACGATAGCCGCTTCACCTCCGCCCTCACCAATACGGCAGCTCCAGGAGAGGCCGTTGACCTCCCTCCACCGCGGTACGTACGTGTGTGCGCTCTTTCAAGTGCCGAGGAAAAGAGCCGCGCGTTGGGAGTACACGACAAGCGTTGATGACGAGTGAGAGGGAGGGGGAGGGGGGGTTCTGCTCACAGGTGTCTTCAGCACACACTCAGGCAGAGAGAGAGAGAGCGCATGGCAGAGAGGGAGTTTGTGTAGACGTGCAGTGTGCGGCTACACGCATGTATCTTCTTCCGCAGAATGGGACAGTTGGTGGTGGTGGTAGGGAGGAGAAAGGGGCACATGTGCGTGGGCGACCGAAGAGGTCAGGGGGGGGGGGGGAGGAGGAGGAGGAAGAGGAAGAGGGAAGCCTGCAGGGCACTGTGAGGCATTTCTCTTTCATTTTCCATGCACGTGACTCTAGGGAAAATAGGCACGTGCGCTTGTGTATTTCTTGAGTTGGTACTTGAGGTCATCGTCACGGGCGGAGATGACGTCCTGTTGACGCAGACAAACACACAACCGCGCGAACACAGCGATGCGGATACCCTCGAGAGAGTCATCGGCGCATACCATGACGGCGACATGCAGGTAAAAGATAGTTGCGTACGGCACGAGTAGGCAGGGAAAGAGTCACTCGCGGTAATAAAGCTCAGAGCTGGCGGTGGTAGTCATGAGTGGTGAGCAGCCCCTTCTCCCCTGTGCGCAACTCCTCCCTCTTTTCCCTGCGCCTTGCCGTGGATGACTCGAAGTATCCGCCGGAGCCGCCGGCATCACTTGACAGCAAAGGATGGACACGACGGGCAGAGGTGGGGAGGGCTACGAAGAAGAGGAAGGGGAGGGCGACAGAGAAGTTAGGTGGAGGGAAACGATTTGAGGTATGGCACAGTGCGCATGCAGCACCACACACCTCCCCCGCCAGGGATATTTACATAATGTGAAGGATGAGCATGAGCAAAACACAGCAAGAGAGAAGCAACGCAAACGTGAACACCATTCGTTCGAAGCTCGTCCGCTCCCTGCCATGCAGCACGCGAGCCCGACCTCCCCGCGCACTCCGCCCCGGGCCTCTCTCTCGCAGGGCCCCACCCTCGAGCTCGACCCGTTCCCCGCACCCGCAGGCCGCGAGGGCCCGCGGAGATGCGCGCGAGTCACGCCGACACTTCGCCCGCCCCATCGATGGCGCAAATGGGTTGGCTGTCGCCGGTCGCTCCGCCGCAGCGCCGCCCAGGGCCCGACCGTCGCCACCAGAGCAGCGCCTCGCCATCGGCAGGGACGGAGGGGGGCCCGCGCGGCCTCGCCGCTTCATGTGCGGGGAGTGCCGGACCCCGGATGACGCCACGCGGGAGGGAGGAGGGGGGGGTGTTTTCCTCCGCCAGGGTGAGGAAAGGGGGTCAATGACGAAACAAGGGACGGAAAACAAAGAAGTAAAGTATCTCCACCAAACAAGACGGAAAAGCTAGCGTTTGTGCACACCAACAAGAAGAGACGACGCACTCGTAGACGCGTCACATGACGTCACTGCACCGCGTGGACAGTTGTCCGGCTCTGGGCCACTCGCTTGACAACGCGCTTGGTGAGCTTTGGGTAGCTACCAAACACCTCCTCCGTGTCCAGCATCGATGTACCGTCAAGGGAGTCCGCCTTGAAGCTCCGTAGGCTGTGGAACAGCCCAGATGCCGCGAGGGGCTCACGCTGAGTGGAGTTAAGACTGCTGGCCGTGCTCTGCCTTTCATCAATGCCGTACAGGTGAGGAACGTTGAGCTTTCTGCGCTGACGATCCAGAACGGAGGCACCGGAGAAGCTGTCGCAATGGAGACCACTCTGCTGGATGGTGCGGTGCTGGCGCGGAATCCGCGGTGGGGCGGACACAATTTGCCGAAACAGCCCGCCCGCTCTGCAGCGACGCTGCTGTAGTGCCTTCTTCGCTAGTGCGTGCGCGGTGTCGGACAGCTGCTGCCAGTGGACGAGCAGCTCGGTGGCGCCCCACACCGCCCGCGACGCCGCAGCGCTGTTTTCGAAAAGCACCGCAGTGACGGCGGCATCTGCAGCGGAGGTGCTCAATCGGGAGTGCGGGGGCAGCGAGAGAATCCAGTGAAACAGCGGCCGCTGTCGCCGCACAACCGACTGAAAGTGTTTACAGATCACTTTCTTCAGCGTGTGTGTAAGGCAGCACTCCTCGAAGAAGGCGCTGACGCCCTCCTCTTGCAGAACGGCGTCCGCTTCCGATGGTGTGCTGATCGATGCGGCAGCGAGGGAGAGCTCGTCGAGGAGGGCCTCGAGCGCGGCATCTGCGTAGACACCGTCCCGCCCACCGCCCACTGCGTCATTTTGCAGCCACACGAAGCATGCAGTCTGCTCGAGCGCGTCGGTGACGCCTGCAGCTGACTGTCGCAGGTGGTTCGAGTTGCATGCAGCGGGCGATCGGGGCGACCACTTTGTGTATACTACCAAGTGGGACGATCCCGTATTCGCCACGAGTATCGGCCACTGTCTCTTCACATACGCCATGACACGTTCGAGCGCCTCTGAGCTTTCCACGCAAACCTTCATCGCTGACCTACGCTCAGCGGCTGCGCCGCCGTGCTTCTGCGCCTCCTCGGCCACGTAATCCCCAAAGAGGTCGCGACTGTACACCGCGCTCTGCTCTGTCTCGAATGTTGGCATAAAGATGCACTGCAGCTCCACCTGGGCAACGCCGCGGTCAAAGTCACGCGCGTGATATCGCACGACACTGTCGAGAAATGCCCAGAATGTTGACCTGCTCGTCGTGGGCGTGGCAGGTGCACTCGCAAAGTCCTGAAAGACACACAGAACAGCCTCGACAGGCGCCTGATACCATCGCGACGGCATCGTCTCCATCGTGCAGGCCCCGGAACAGGTCGTCAGGACGGCCTCACGCCGCGCACACGCCTCTCTGGATGGCGAGTCAGCACTTGGCGTATCCTGCTCGACGTACACGAGCGGTCGCATGCTGCATGTTGGTGCCTGCGGTGCCAACTGTAAGACACGCAGCAGTGGAGATGTGCTGTGCGCCTCTTCAACCTTGAGGTAGCGCTGCAGCGCTGCTAGGTTGCCTGCTGGCCCGCCTTCCGTGAAGTACAGACGTGCCGCACCAACTGCTGCTGTGTCTGTGATAGTATTGGTACCTAGTGAGCTAGAGGCTGCGCTCTTGTGCACGGTGCCCGTCTGGTCGTCGTACTCGTCCCCATTGCTGGCAAGCAGGAGCAAGCAGTCGAAGAGCCACAGTGGCTGTGCCTTTGCCGGGGCACACATCGTTGTCGCGGCGACGCCGTTGCCGGCGTGTTTCTCTGCATGTGCAATACAGCGAACGGGAGAAGGGCGCAGGAGGAGGGACGACGGGAGACACGTAGAGGAGAGGGGTGGGAGAAAGCAAAGGCACGTCTGTGAAGGGCGCAATCGAGCGGTTAAACGACCCGGGCGGGTGGGTATGCGTAAAGACAGGAGGGGATGTCGACAGGGCTTCTTGCATGGTCGCCCCATCGCCCCCCCCCCACTCTCCTCCACTCTGCCCATATCGACTGGGGATACCCCGTTCTCATGCAAAGGGGGAGTACGCCTGCACCCACAGCCGCACGCATGCGATTACCAGCACACCACACCGTCGGTTGTGTCCACGGACGAGCATCTATGCGGTGGTAGTGATTGGGAGGAGGGGGCGGCAGTACCCGAGACTTTTGAGAAGAGTAAAAGGACTAAGGAAGAAGTGGAAGGGGGGGGAGGGGCGGCGCAGGGGGCCACGTGTGGTTATAAGGCAGTGCTTCCATGGAGGTGAGACATCGCACCTTGCACACCCTCTCACCTCTTCCTCCGATGGCTGCACATCACTGTCGTCGCTCCCTCCCTCCCCCCACCCCACACACACACACACAACTCGCGCACCCCAACGGCGCTCAAAACGGGCCAAAGAGGGACTGCTGACGCAGCAGATTCCACTGCACCCGCTGATTCTGAAGTTCTATGACAGTGGCAGACAGCGAGGCGGGCACTGGCGTGTCACGGCGAGCTACGGACTTCTCCTCGAGAGGTATCGCGCTTTGTGAGGAGGATGACATGCTGAGCTCATCGAAGCCGAGTATCCTTGTCGCGCAGACCGCTCCTCGTCGCCCCTTGAGGGGCTGCAACCCAGTCCAAGTGGTGTCTCCGCGGTCACGCTTGCGGTGTTGCGGCACCGCACTCGGACTGTCACCGTAGTGCGCTGCCGGGGATGGGGAGCTATGAAGAGAGTCGCTGTCTTCGCCGTACACCCAGAGCGACATCGTTGCGTGAGTGTCGGCAGGGCAACTCCCGTGGGACAATGCATCGCACAGGGACTCGCTCAGATCCATGTGTTGGCTGCCGTCATCCGACGTGTGATGCGCGCCAAACGTCTGCAGCGGACTCGATGTGTATTTGGCGTCCGCGGCGTCGTCCATGAACAGCAGCGAAAGGGCGCACTGCTCCGCTCTGGAAAGACGGTAGCCCGTCTGCAGCGGAGTTACATCTGCGCCGACGGAACTGTCGCTGTGGGACGTGGCGCGCGCAGCATGAGTCGGAGGTAGGCTAGAGGGAAGTGAAGCTCGGCAACCGAATGAAGCCGCTGGTGAGTGCCGCTGAGGGCTGCTGCCAAAGGCCGCCTTCCGCGCCGCTCTCAGAACCCTGTTCTTGCGTGTAACATGTGGGTGGGCGAGGTGGTCTTCCATGTGCCCTTCAAAGAAGGCGTCTGTCTCGTGAATCGCACGGATGTTGAGGTCTTGATGGCGTGTCCAAACTGTTAAGGTCTGACCGTGAGCGAGAGAGCGGTAGGTGCCGCCGAGACGGCCCAGCTGCTGCACACACCTCCGCTTGTGCACCACGGAGGTGGCGGTGTCGTGGCGCTGCAGCAAGGCTGCTGCACAGCGCGCCGCCCGCTTCGAGAAGGCGCGCACCGCCGGCACACAGCCACTGGATGAAGGCACTGGCGATACTGGCAGACCCAGGCTGTCGTCATTATCGCTGTCTGGGACGAGGACGTGACCAACGCCGCCTGCCTGGTGCGGAGGCGTGCACTCCACCTGCGCGTCTTCCTCATCACGGTCTGCGTAAGGACAGGCAAACATGATGTGCGCAGCAGCTGTCTGTCGTCAATAGAGTGCTGTCGGACGGGTACTATAGTAGCTGTCGCTGCTGTGTTGGGTCTATGGGAGATGATTCTTCTATGTAGGTGGTGAGAGGGTTGGGTGGGGGAGAAAAGGGGAAGCGCAGCGAGAGCAGCTGGACCAGTCTTGCGACTATGTTATTCTCTGTGTCAGCGGTGTCGACTGTACCCGGGGTGCACATAGAGAGGAGGGAGGAGGGGAAGCAGTGCTGCCTTGACTTCTATGGTGCCTTTACAAGACGTGGAAAGGGAGGAACAGCGGTCCGTGTCGAGGCACACGAAGACGCTTCTGAGTGCCTTTTATCACTGGTGTGGGCGGTGCAGCGGAGAGTTGGATGCCCCCGTTCTTCACGGCTGATAAGAGACAAGTCAGGAGAGGGAGAGGAAGACGGAGAGGCGGGGGGGGGGGGCCAAGAGGAAGGGGTGAGCGAGGGAAGCAGTAAAGGGTATAGTGCGCGGCATTACTGCTGGAGAGGTAAAATCGAAGTGCAGGCGAGTGCATCGTGCAGGCCGAGCGAGCAGAATAATTCGAATACATCGGCGCTTCCCCTGAGTATGTCTCCGGAGAAAGGGGTAGACGGGGGGGGAGGCAGATGCAGAGAGAGGCGTAAAGGCGTGTGCGTACGCGTGGGGGAAGGAGCGCGCGGCCTGTGTGCTCGACACATTCTCTCTCTCTTCCCATCCCCCACTTTCACATTACACGTGTGTGTGTGTGTCTCTCTTTCACTAGGGAAGAAAGGCTTGCGCTGCAGGAGCAACAGAGACGCTCCGCTCCCTGACACATACACATAAATGCACCCACACCGGATGCTTCACAAAGCGATTCAGCCTTCTAGAACGGAAGACGAGGGAGGCTCAGAGCACACGTGCGGCGCCCTCCCACACGGGGAAACCCCCTTCCCCAGAGCCAGTAGAGATGCCCAAGCACCCGTGCTGGCGCACCTGCTGGCACAGAGAGGGGGGGGGGAACAGGCAGGGGAGAGCTCTGTAAGCGGAAACGAGGAAGTAAGTAGTCAAAGTATAGGCGCTGGCGTGCTGATAAGAGGAAGGTTGAGTGCAGTGAGTGCAAAGAACCACCCACGCACCAGCAGCGGCTGCAAAGCGAGAGAAGAGGCAGAAGAACATCGATTTTTTTTTCGGTCTCATACGGCGACGGGTGCGATGGGCGCATTAATAGTCCGAGAGAACAGGAAAGAATGAAATACAGGCGGTGGAGACGGAGACGAGAGGAGGATGTGTGGTGGTGGTGGAAAAGGGGGGAGCGGCAACTCACTAGGCCACTGAACACCTACACATCTTTCCTCTTACCTCTTCCCCCCCCCGGTCTCACGCACGCATGTTCACATGAGCGAGGCAAACTCGCATGAGGTGGAGCGTGATGCTGCTGCTGCACGATAAAGAGGGAGAGGGACACTGCACAAGGTCCAGACAAAGGTATACAAATCGAAGAGAATAGTGAAGCAGCAGGAGAGCCGCACAACCTCATGCAGACGACCCCACTCGTCCCTCACTGAGTCGGGCGAGCGAGAGAGTTGGAGAGGGATGGACGCTGCTGCGCCGAACGGTGCCGACAGATGCGTAGGCACATATACATGCACAGTTGGCCGGGAAGAAGGAGGGGCGACAGAGAAGGACCGAGAGCTCATTGTAACGTCGCTGCAGCGGTCATGCAGTGGAAAAGGGAGGGGAAGCCGAAAATGGCAGAGGCCAGCCCAGCGGCGACATGCGACAGGGAGGAGAAGGAGGAGTCAAAGGACAGTGGAAAGGGGAATGGGGAGAGAGGGGGGGGGCGTTGCTCATCCGGGGCGCACGGTAGCTCTCACACATTACACGCACACAGCTTCACCGCGTCGTCCCACTATCCCGCCTCCCTCCTCTCTTTGAGCACACAAGGCACTGCCGACTCCATGCGACTGGCCAGCTCGTCCGCCAAGTGGAGACGTCGCTCGCGCTCGGCGTCCGTGACTGTCTGCTGCTCGTGCCCTTCCTCGAGTTCTGAAAGCTCCAGTGAGTGCTTCCTGCCAGTCTTGTGGGAGTTCCATGCGGCAGCGGCGCCATTGACCTCGCAGCACCCCGCCTCCTTCCGCCACTTCGGTGCCTTGCATGTTGAGTGGGCCGGCCCCAACCGGTCATTGGGCGGGTACAGTGAAGGCAACTGATGTGTCGGGCTCGACCCCTTATGCTGCCACGGCGAGCTGTGCGCGCTTGAGTGCGCCTGGCCGCCCGGGGAGAGTGAGCGCGACATCTGTCTGCCTTTACGGTTGCTGCCCGGTGCCCCAGACCGGCGATTGCTGGTGGGCGTGTTTAGAGTGCTGTTGGGGACACTTGCGTAGTGGCTGCTGCTCGCACTGCCGCGACGTGAGCGGGCGCGCGGTAGCATGATGGGTGGCAAGCGGCTTTCACCGCGGGAGGATGGGTAGAGGCTGCCAACGACAGACCGGTTACTGCTTGGAGACTGCTTGGTCGTGATATACTCATCCCAAGTGCGGTAGGCTTCCTGATCATGCAGGTAACCGCGGTCAGGCATCACTGACTCGGGGTTCTCCTGTCGCATCTCGGCGCGCCTCAAGTCACCCTCGATGCGGGAGAGGACGTGATAGTCCATGCACACGGTCGACTTGAACGGGTCGTTTTCCTTAGCGTGAAGAGTGTAGATCTCCGCCACCCTCACGGTGGTTGTCGGTGCTGCGCAGCAGACGATGCGACGTCGCGTGGCTTTGCCGGAAGTCCCGGTCGCCATGTCACCGCTGCGACACGCGCCGGTGGTGTGCGGGTAGGAGGGCATACTAGAAAAGTGGAAGGAGAGAGAAAATAAGAGTTCAAGTGAAGTGGGTGTGAGGGGTGGAAAGAGCCAAAGTAGCCGTGAGCCACGTAATGCAACGGTGCACCTCAGTCATGCGCTTTCGCGGCCACACGTGCAGATGCGGAGGGGGGGGGGGCGCTGGGAGAGGGAGAAGCGCAAGGGAAAAGAAAGGCGAGAGGCGGAAGGGAAAAGGAGAGGGGGTGGAGAGCGAAGCGCCAGCTTCACTTGAGGTGCTCAGCTGTGACACCGCCCACCCTTAGCGCGTAGCGGAGACAATAATGCACCGATGCCGCAAGTCAAAGATGAGGGAAGGGGAGGGGGGAGGGGAGCGACACGCATCTTCATACAAGACCGCAATGCAAATACCCCACCGACGCGTGTACTGGAATACAGTAGTGACGCTTCGGCACTGGCACCTTCTCGAGCTACAAGGTGTGCTTACTACAGACGCCCTCTCTCTTACTACCAGAATCGTGACACACGCAGAGCCAACTATTCACATGTGACGCGTGAGCATACAGCACCCGCGCACCACGCACGCTGTGTGTGTGTGGGGG
Source organism: Leishmania braziliensis MHOM/BR/75/M2904 (assembly GCF_000002845.2). Taxonomy (NCBI): domain Eukaryota; phylum Euglenozoa; class Kinetoplastea; order Trypanosomatida; family Trypanosomatidae; genus Leishmania; species Leishmania braziliensis. Next base: position 479,591 of record NC_009276.2, on the reverse strand, counting down.
GGGGGGGAGGGGGAGGGGGTGTGCCCACGTGGTGGACTGAGGAAAGGAGAGGAAGTCACTTCGTGAGCATCCCTTAGCGCACGCGCGCAGGCATGCACGCACGGACATCGGAGATGAACCTACGAGAACTGAAATACAAAGCTGTCCAGCAGGTACAACTCGCGAGGCCCGTTGTACTCGAGCCCCTCTGTGTGCAAAGGTGTGTAGAACAACATCGTCGGGAAGCCCTTCACATTCACCCGCTCCACCAAGTCAGGATACTTGTCGCCGTCCACGTACGCGGCGGTGAAGACCTCGCGCAGCTCCTTTTTTGACTGGCTAATCGACAAGCGGTCCCACAGGCGAATCATCGTCTTACACTGACGAGACCACTTGACGCAGTACAGCACAAACGTGTACTTGTCGGACCCACTGACATGCGCGTCGAATGTGTCCCGAGTCAGCTCCACCACCCGAGATGCCTCATCCGCGGTAGCAGCGTCTGCAGTTCCTCCCACGAATAGCAGCAGCGCTACCGCTATCAGCGTGACAGCAGCCACCTGAGCGTGAGGTGTGCAACGCATCGTGGAGACGTCGGTGCGTGTGTGTTGTAGGGATGAAATACGAAGGCGTAATCTGTGCTGTGGGCATGCGAGGGGGGGGGAAGTGGTGTGAATGGGCTGACTCAACGGCGCGCCGTGTACGTTCGTCTGTGCGAGTGGTGTGTGCATGCGTGCCGTACTCAGACATGAAAAGAGGCCACAGGCGATTGGGAGAGAGAAAGAGAGGTCATAAGGCTCGCAAGGCAGCCGAGCACAAAAATGCGTGGTGTGGCTGCTCGGGACGCCGTTGAGTTTGAGGATGGCTAGGCTTGGCGCCACCTCTCTCCCCCCGATCGCGTTGTGGTCCTTTGAATACGCTGCTGGAGGTGCCGTGATGCGACTAGCGCGAACAGCCGTCGCCTCTTGAGAGAGAGAGAGGGAGGGACCTCCACCTCTTCATGTGCGTAGACACACAAGGAGGGGGGACGAGGGCAGAGACATTCGCAGACAGAGAGCGTCGCGGGGCAAGATGTGTCGTTGAAGGGGGAGGTCGACAGGAGGGGGAGGGGAGGAACAAGCAAAGCACACAGGCGTAGTCCAAGAGAGTGAAATATATAAGAAATCAAGCACAACGCAGCACAGCACGCACGACGGCACAAAGGGGAAATACGATAGGGTATGGCAACGGCGTCGATGACAACAGAGCCAGAGGTGGTCCAGGACCACCTCTGATTCACGCTTTGCTCCACTGCATAAGGTGGTCGGAGAGAGGAGTTGGGGTGGGGGGGGGGGGGGACGCGAAGGAGCAGCAATGGGGATGGGAGCGCAACGCAGCAAGTGGGGATAACTGAAGAGAGCAAACGAGAGAGAGGTGAGGAGAGAAGGAGCGAACAGGCAGGCAGGCAGAGAACAAAACACGGAAAAGAGCACCGCAGGGAGCAGTGAAGAGGGGGGAGGGGGGAGTGGCGCACCCAAGCAAAAGACACCGCCACTCTAGCAGAATGGGCTCAGGAATCTCACTTGGAACGCTTCCCGCCCTTGGCCCCACCCCACCCCTCACTTGCTACATCGATACGACTTGAATGCTAAAGGGAGCTGGGGGGAGAGGGGAAGGTGGACACGCCTGCTCTTCTCTCTGAATCGTTCACGTGCTTGCTGAGCCGGATTGTCCGCCGCTGTAGTTGAAGCGAAAGTCGGCAAACATGACGCCGCGGGGGTCCACCTCGCGCACCTTCTGCTCTTCGCTCAGCTGCATCGGCGCACTGGGCTCCTTAATCTCAGGGAAGTATTTGGTGTCCAGGCGGTTGGAGAGGACCGGCACATAGGGCGCCTGCAGCTGGAGCAGACCGTTCATGTCGACGGACTTGAGGAAGTCATGACGGCATATCTCCTCGTACGTCATGCGCTTCTCCGGCTCGCAAATGAGCCGCTTCATAAAATCCACCGCGTCCTCAGGAATATGAGAATGCGGGGGGAAGGTGAGGTGCTCCCGCCAGTTCTTGATTTTGTGGCACGTCGAGTTGGGGTTCTGCGAGAAGAAGGGCGGTATGCCGTACAACATCTCGTACATGATAACGCCAACCGACCACCAGTCACACCCGACACCGTACGACTTGCGCAGGAGGATCTCCGGCGCGATGTAGCCGGGGCTTCCCACGATGGACTGGAACATCCCGCGAACGCGGCTGTGTGCGATGTTGGCGTCAGCACTGTCTCCAGAGAGCGACTCTGGCGGCGCGTCCATCCTTGAGGCGTGCATGCTCCTCTCGTCTGTCAACGCTTCGACGCCGCTCGACGAGGACGGTTGGTCGTCGTAGTCGAGCAGATTGCCGCGCTTCTCTACGAAGCGCTTGGAGAGGCCGAAGTCGCTCAGCTTAATGTGTCCCGATTCTCCAAAGAGGATGTTGTCTGGTTTGATGTCGCGGTGCACAAACCCCATGTCGTGCACACTTGCCACAGCAGCGCAGAGCTCCGCAATGTAGAAGCGCGAGCTCTCCACGTCGAAGATCCCCTTGTCGCACAGCCACGAGATCATGTCGCCGCCCGGCATGTACTCCATCACCATGTAAAGGTAAAGAGCATCCTGAAAGCTCCGGTAGAGGTGCACCACCCACGGGTTTGACGCCGCCGCCTCGGCCAGTACGTCTTTCTCCGAGCGGACGTGGATGACTTGCTTCTTGATGATCATATCGGACTTCCGCAGCCGCTTCAGGGCGTAGAGGGTGTCGGTCTTGTCGCTCTTATACTTACACACGAACACCTCACCAAAGGCGCCGCGGCCGATGCACTTGAAGAGGTGGAAGTCGGCAAAAGACGGCTCCTTCTGCCGCGGACCAACCGCGCGTCCGACGCCGTTGCGCCTGTTCGCGAGGAGGCTTTGGTAGTGGTTCTCCACAAACGCCCGACTGGCGGCCGCCTTGTGGCGCGCGTAGTCCTCGGACGTCTCACCGCGGCGCGCGTTCGACATGTTCTGCATCTTTTCACCGCCCTGCGCGGCAGGACTCTGGTTCATGGCAGCACAAGTCCTCCTTTGCAAGCGAAGCCCAAACCATCTATACTCGAGGGACAGCACGAGCGCGGTGAGGACTTGGGAAAGTGTGAAGACGACTCGCGGAAGGAGCCACGCTCGACTGCTTGCGCGTGCGTGTGCGTGTGGGTGTGGGTGGGTGTCTATGCGCAGTAGCTTGTGGAGAGGAGAAATGAGGGCGCGTGTATATGTGGTGGGGTTCGGCTCTCAACGAGGAGCTAACGTACTTCTGGAGAGGAAGAGGGTGGGACACAGAGGCGACATGACTACAGCGAGCGAGTAGGAGAAGAGATGGTGTGGCAAGGGACTCACTACACCGTCAGTGTTGGCTCGAGGAGAGGTGGCAGTGGTGATGGCTAAGACGAATTATGGGGACTCGCGGAAGTGAGCTGGTTTGGCACATTGCCGCCTCGGGGGAGGGAGGGAGGGAGGGGGTTGACCGACACCAACGAACTCACGGGCGTACGAGTGCGAAAGCGCTCATTCTCAGTAGGGCCACACACGGTGCACTGGCGAAGTGTAGCGAGGAGGGTAGTCCGCCCGCTTTACAGACGAGAAGATGCCGTGGGGCGAGAGGAGGGGGGGGGACGAGACCAGTGGGCATACGAGCATGGCGGCGAAACATTAGAGACCAGCAAATCCAACAAGCCCCTCCCCCCCTCTAGACAACAACAAAGACGTCAGAGAGCCGCTCGACTGTCACCACCACAGCACTGCCCCCCCCCCTCCCCCCTCTCCCCCAACACACACCCACGCACAGCAGCCGTGGGGCCTTTTGACCACCATACCAGCCACAATCAAAAATGAAGTGAAGGAAGGCATGCGGGGGAGGGGAAGGAAGAGGGAGAGGAAGGGGCGCCTGTGCGTTGAGAGGAGGGGGGAGAAGTGCACCGACAGCGAGAGGAGATGGTCTAGGGAGAGGGCGATTCAAAAATAGGCTGGACACACCTCACAAAGCCCACGCGCTCACTCCGTATCTCTATCGCTTTGGATCCACATGCTTGCACTCTAATACGTACACACGCAGACACCCTTCCCGGTCCATATGCTCACTTAGCTGCCTTACAGGCTACCACGCACACTGAAACCCCCCAGAGAAAGAGAGGGAGAGAGCGCGGCAGTGGCCTAGTTGTGAAAGACGCGCCAACAACTCCGTTGACGAGCAACTAAACAACCTGCTTCGTTGGTCTTCACCCCTTCCGCGCTCACTGCGAGCGCTCGCTCAGCCAGCGGTAGTAGTCGTTCAGGATGTAGTAGCGCTGCTCGAGGCGGCGAATGACCATGCGCTGGTAGAACTCCCGGCGGTGCTCGTCGTTGTATGTGACCGTACCGTGGACCGTGAGCAGGAAGGAGTCGCCGTCTTGGTTGTCGGGTAGTGGTTGCGCGTCCACCATGTCGATCTGGTGCCACGTCTTTGGCAGAGCACCAATGTAGTTACGCACGTCGTCCACCGTGGCGAGCGGGTGTCCGTTCCACTCGCACACCATTGGCACGTCGGGGGCGTACAGGCCCGCCACGTTTAGGCGGTCCTGAGGGTCGTCCAGCATTTTATAGTACCTGTTACGGAACTCCAGTGCCTTCTTGGCGACATCGTTAAAGGCGCCCTGCTCCATTGCCGCGTGGCCGGCTGTGGTGCTCTGATGCGTGTGTGTGTGTGTGTGTGCTCACGTCTGAGTGTATGGAGGAGGAGGGAAGGGGGCTGCAAACCTGCTGCGAGTGCGAGCGTGGAGGAGGGGGAGGGAGTTCAACTGAGCGAGTCAGCAGGGCTGCTGTCAGGGTGTATGTCGTTGTACGCAGACAGTGAAGACAGCAAGATGCCAGCAATGAGAAGCGCAGAGAGAGGGGCATGAGAAGATGATGACGCTGATGCAGCTCAGCCAAAACATGTTAAGGTCTGCCCAACACACCGGCCCCTCATAATGCAATAAGGACAAGTGCGAAGGGGGGAGGTAAAGGAGGCGGCGGAAGGAGACGCCCAAACAGGCGTTCTTGCGTCTTCTACCATTGCCGTGTGGCACTAAGTCGTCTACTAGAGAAGCAGACAGAGAAATGCGCCCGCGCGCAAGCATGGGAAGGGGCCGAGCGCCGCCCACGGCTGCGGGCGCGCGCTCTCTTGCTGAAGTATTCGCTTTCTTGCTGTCTTTCTCTAGCACCTATCCGCATCGATGGAAGTAGCCTTGCACATGTGCATGTGCGCAGCAGCGAAGCTCTGTGGCACTGGAACTCATGCCAACTTCCACAAACACGCCCATATGGCTGGCGCACACCACTCAAGACTGTTGCACACGCGCCACTGCAGCGCGAGGGAAAGAGATGAAATCTTCAGAGCAAAGAGTTGAATCACTTCGCGGCGTCGACCCAGCCGCATGTCTCCGCTACCTCTCTTCCTTCGCATCGCAGGATGCGTCACCGTAAAGAGCGCTTCGGCAGAGCTCCTCGCAGCTGCCGTGGATGCAGAGGCCAGGGGTAGGGCAGTGCTGCCGTGCGCTGAGCGTCTCCAGGCAGTTTACCGTTCGCTTTTCGATGACGTTAGTGCGATAGCCCAGCAGTGCGCACGCTCGCTGCAAGGAACTGTACAGGCACAGTTCATCCACAGCCGATATTCCCGCAGCGGTGGCGCGGACGCACAAGTCTCCATCGTCGTGCACCGGCTTCGCCGCCACGAGGCCCTCCCGCATGAGCAGAGCAATCCAACTGCGTGTCAGGCACTCCACCTTTCCCGCTGACCCTGGCATGTGGTGCAGTAGCAGCGGCTCCAGATACGCCGTGTACTGTTGCAACAGAACAGACGTGCGCTGGGATGCTGTGGTGGGGCAGCACTTCGCCAGTGTGCGTTGCGCCTCACACCAACAGCCGCTGTGGGCGTACGCCGTCACTTGAAGTGTACGCGCTGCTTCACACAGACTCGGGTAGCCGATGCGTGTCGCCGCTTGCTCGACATGGCGTGCCACGTTCAGCGAGACGCTGAAGCGGCCATGCTGCTGGTGCGCCTGTGCCTCCATGAGCTGCGCGGTGAGAACGCCGAAAGGAAACGCGTACCGCGAGGAGACGGTAAGCAGCTCTTTCTGCAGCCGGTGAGGCACCACAATATGGCCGAGAAACACTGCCGCCTGCGCACGCCGGCGCTGCACCAGGGCGTACAGCAGCAGATGGTCCGGAGGCCAAAAGTGCTCGGCGTCCTCGTCATGTAAAGAGTTGGTGCTCGTCACCGCGTCGGCGTCGGCGGGGCTGTGGGTCGCACAGCGCTGCTTGCTATGCCCCCCCTCCATGTCACCAGCAGAGGGGGCTGGATTCAGTGTCTCTGCCAGCCTCGACCACACGTCGTAGGCGGCGGCAACGTACCCGTTCGTGTACAGCTGACACCCAGAGCAGTAGCGGACTACTGACGAGAAGAAAACCGCCTCATTGGCTGCGGCCGACGCCGAGGCACCGTAGTGGTCACCGACAGCTGTCAGCGCCGAGTGCAGGCAACGAAGTGCGTCGCTCATAGTAGCGCCACCGCTGGCGCTACTTGCAGTGCACTTTGAGGGCGCGAGGAAACCCTCTTGCAGGGCCAAGGCGTGGTGCGCGGCGTGCCGCAGTACCTCCCACAGCAACGCGCGCCTCGGGTGGTGACTATACACCGGTGACGCAGTCGAGGTCTCTTCTTTCACCTCCTCTAGCAGCTGTCGGAGCGACGCCGTTGTAATGACCAGCGGCGAGGACACCATGCCGTACATTGCCCCGATGAGCAGCAGCGTTTCTCGTTGCAGACTCGCAACTATGCCTATCCATCTCCCCTCCACCGGTGGTGCCTGGAGCAGTGCCGCATTGGCGCGCAGCAGCGAGTGGCGAATGGACTGGGCAATTGTTTGTACCGCCACGGCGCCGTTGTGCCTCCCAGTAAAGTCGTTTGGGTCCTCCGAGCCTCCACCTTCCGCACTTCGCGTGTGTTGCGCCTCCGCATCGCCATCACCGAAGCCGCCGCTACTACTCTGCCGGCCGGTCGAAAGGAGGGAGCGTAACGCCGGGCCCACCGCTCCGGGGAAGAACAGGAGCAGCTGTGCCGCCCCGGCGAAGGCAAGGCTTGCCAGTTGGGCGTCGGTGCCCGACAGCGTCGGCGCCACCGACGAGAGCGTCCCGTCTGCGGGGCCAGCTCTCTGCCCACTGCTACTGCCTGACCCGTTCGACAAGGTCAACTGAAGCGCAATCGAGATGCTGTTGGCGGCATCGACAGGTCTGCCTTGGTGTATAGCTACCACGTGTGCGGTGTAGTGGGCCAGGGCAAGAATGGCGTTAGACTGTACTTCTTGAGCGACCTGCAACGCCACGCGCGCGCACTGCCGCGCGACTGCCAGGGAGCGAAAGGAGAGGTAATACTGCGCGTACAGGAGCATACCGCTGGTGATGCACATGAGGATTGTCTGAGTGCCACGATTACTGAGCTCAGCTCGCACCATCATCATCGACGCCGGTGGCCCCTGCAGAAAGAGCAGCTTGAGAAGCGCATTGTCGGTGAGGTGCGGTGTGCTCTGAGTCAACGACAACTCCATCAGCATTGCACGAGCGCTTGGATGGCCCTCGAAAACGCCTTCCAATGCCGCGTGCATCCGGCGCACATTGATCGGCACTGTGGACACAAGTGGTGGCAGCGGTGGCGCCGAGGCAGCGGCACGCTGTTTCAGTGCCGCCAGCCACCGCGACGGCAACCCATCGAAGCAGTGGCGAAGAGCGGCCAGCCACGTCGTCACGGCGGCCGCCAGTTGCGTCTGCCGTGCAAACGACGCACTGGCCCATTCATAGTTCACCCAAATGTGAAAACTACGCGTGGCGTTGCCGGCCTCAGCACTGAGCTCATCGTCAAAGAGGTCCTCGTCGAAGAGATCTGAGAGGTGAGCGACGGTGATCGTTGGCGCCGACGGCAGTACCTCGATGCCCGAAGGGTGTCCTTCCGGCGCAGATGTGATCCCCTTACCCTCTGCCACAACACCACACAGGACGGCGGCGAGGCGCTGCATGAGCGGCGTCCCCCCTGCCTGCGCTGCCGTTCTCAGAAAGTCGCACAGAAGCCCAAACCCCGCGTCGGTCGGTGCTGCGCTGACGCGGGCCGGCGGCGGCGGCGGCACTTCGGCCCTGTCCCACCGGTGCCCCACTCCAGGTGGGGGGCACGGGTGAACCTGCTCTGCTGCCTGGCTGGTGCCACCACCGCTTCTGAGAGAGGTGTCCGTGGCTGCTGGCGTAACGTGTGTATCCGACTTCTCGCTCACCACAGTCCACGAGTCGACGCCGCACGGGCGGTGCAGCTGTGCATAGGCCCGCCGGAAGCTCACCTCCTTCGAGCTCTGTGCCGAGAGCACCGGCGCGACACCCCAGCTTGCCTCTTCATCTATTGGGTCTGGTGGCGCGGCGGCACACGACGGGCCCGTGCCCCCAACCCGCCTCGCAGCAGCTGCTGCGGCGGTACTGTTGTCTGTCGCGGCGTCATCCACACCGGCGTCTCCATCGTTGGGCAGCACGTGCAGGAAGCACACCTTGCGAAGGTGCCACGCGTAGAGCGGCGCTGCGGCCGTCGCGTGCTGGCGGAGCTCATCCTTGATGCGCCGCAGTGCCTCCCCGCAGAGGAACAGCGCAAGATCGACGTAGCGCGGCACCAGCTCGGCGTAGGCCACATCCACATTCATAGCGATGGCAGGTGCGGGTGGGTGGCGTGGGAAAGAGAAGCGAAATAAACTGAGGGCAGTACTGGTGGACGTGACCCCTCCCCTCCCTACTGGGGGCATCGAAGGTGTGAGAGCGAGACAGGAGGAGGTAGAGAGAAGGGGGGGGGGTGCGCGTACGAAAGCGATGGGGATGCCGCGGACTCCAGAGGAGGCGGAGGGCGGGTGGGTGGCCCTTCTCGCTTGTACTTCACCAGTCACCCGCTGTCATGGGATGAGATCCCGAGAGAGGCAGAGAGAGAGAGAGAAAGAGGCGTCGCCTCGTGCGCTTGGAGTGTATGGAGGTGCGCTGTACGCATCGCCGCGCTCCCCTCCTCCCCTCACGTTCATCAGCGACAGGCGAGCTTGTAAAAGTCATTGTTGAAGCGACTCCGTGTTAACACCACCACTACATGCCATGCGAATACACACACCCACACCCACACACACACACACACACACACACACACCGACGTGCGTACGTGGGTACGTTCAGTCCTTCAAGGCGTTGTCACGGTGGCTAAGCTCATTCGCCGTTGCAGCGAGCCGCTCCTTATGGCGGTTGCTGCGGCTGAGTTGCAGTGCCCTCTGCCGCACCCGTCGCCGTGCGCGGGCCGAGAGCGCCTTTACACCCCCGTGCTGGTGCTGCTGCTGGGCTTCGGTGAGTACTTGTGAGCTCGTCAGGAAGCACTTCGAGCACGCTGGTACCCCGCGGGGCACGGTGCAGCGGGCGCGCGCTGTCATGCGGTACGGTGCATAGCAGGTGCGGCACACAAATGAGAGCTCGATGTCGTCGTGGACAGTGACGTAGCGCAGCCGCGTACGTGAGATGTGCTTGCTCACCTCCCTCACCACGTCAGGCCGCTGCACTACAAGTAAGTTGAGCAACGATTTAGACCTCCCGGAGCATTGCGGGCACCGCTCATGGCGAAGGAAGCGGTTCGCAACCGTTGCTGCGTACTCGAACTGGCAGCTGTGGCACCGCCACTGGAGCGTCATCTCACTTGACAGCGAGATTTGCCGTGGATCTTGATGTGGACGCAGAAGCACTTCGCCAAGGAGCAAGGTGTCGTCAGCAAGGAAGCGTCGCGGGCTGGCGGATGTAATGGCATTAAGGGCACCCGCGCCGCGACGCTCGCACGACGGGCAGAGAGGCACCAGCTCGCGAGTGGCCCCGTGAGGGTCATCACCGGGGGTGGTAGCAGTGCCTGGTAGGCCTGGCTTCGAATGCGCAGAATGACGCTGCAAGGCGAGGGCGTACTGTGCAACACGACTCGATACGGATTCGAGCCATGGAGAGCAGCAGAGCGGGCAACGCCACCACACCTTGGAGGCAGAGGACGTGTGCACCTCCGTCACACACTGTAGCACTTGACTTTGCGGGAGCTGATTGCGCAGCGGGTCCCACTGTGCAGCGAGCAGAGGATAGGCATCACACAAGAGACCGACACCGGTGGGAGCGGTGGGCCGCTGAGAGGACGGTCCTGGTTGCGCACCAGCATGTGGTGGGGCCGGGGCGTCGGGTGCGTCGGAAGGCAAATGCTCGCCGCCGTAGCACTGCGGGCAGCGGTGCACATCTGCGAGTTGGGGGTTTGCGCGGTCTGAGGGTCGGGCGGACCACTGCGACTGGCACTGCGTGCAGCGCCAGACAACTGGATAAACAGTAGATGGCGTCACAGACAGGTCGAGCGGGGCTGCGGAAGACCCGTTGGTGTCCGTGTCCGCGCGTGTGCGATGCCGCAGATGTCGCAGAGCGCGTTGATTCGCATCGACATCAAACTCGCGTCGAAGCTGCGGTGGCAGCTGCTCCAGTCGGAAGCGAAAAGGCGCTAAGGGGCAGGCCGAGGGTGTCGAGCACGATACAGCACCACGGACGACTGGCGGGGCTGCCAAGGTACTGGTGGCCCTCGACTGAGCTACAGTTGTTTTGCACAGGCGGTCGATAGAATAGCGGTAACGTAAGACCACTGTGCGTCCAATACTGCTGGAGATGCACAGCGCTGGTGCAGAACCGCGGCGCAGGCCACGGGGTGCCAGGGGAAGCCGGCTGAGCGACATGTATATCCTCTGGCGGCGGACTCTCACGTGTGTGCCTCCCGTGGGCGACGGAGATCACCAAGCAGGCGCAAGACGGTGGCTGTAGCACCGCCGCCAAGGAGAGCATCGAGCGGAAAGAGAGAGTGAAGTGGAGAAGAGAGAAAGAGGGAGCGAGTTAGAGTGGTGAGCCGACAGTCACCCGCGCATGCACGCGCGGGTGTGCCGCTCGCGTCTCGCTCACTGGACGTTTTACATCCGTAGAGAGCCCCTTAGAAACTCATTTGCCAGAACGGCATAGAGGCACGTCTGTGGCTGTGATGTCGGGAGGGGCTCTGATGGAGGCACCATCAGAGCCGCGATGCACCGTGTCTGCCTCAGCGTCCTCCTTCTCTTCGCACCTTTGCCGTCGCGCCTGCAACGTTATTTGCTGGGGCTGCATCTATGCCCAAACGCAGGCGTATACGCGAACGTCCGCCTCGTGGCGCCCGACTCTCACTGCGCGCGCTTGTGCGAGCTGGGTTGTGAAGACCGCTGCGTGGTGGACGCGCGTTTTGACTGAGAGGAGCGTCGGCGGGCACTGGCTGCTCCGGCACTGCCTCGAGGGGAGGTGGCCTCCGTCTGAAACTGCCGCGGAAGAGCAATAGTGGAGGCGGAGAGAGGGCGCTGCTGTAGAACACACTTGAAGATGTCGTCTGGCACCACAAACAGGACGCCGGCTCGCTTGCACTGCAAGAGCGTCGCTGGTGTCGACGAGGCCAAGGCCCTGGCGACTCCCCCGAGCTGCTGCGCGATGCCACGCCAACACGACAGGGTGGGCTTGTGATTCGGCAGGACGAGGACGTCTGCGTCGAGAACGCGCCGTGTGACTACGCCACCGGAGGCAGTCAGCACCGTCTTGAGGTCGTTCATCGGCGGCTCCTGCGGGGTGGCGGACTTGTGCACCCAAAACCTCTGCTGCGCGAAAAGTCGCTGGCGCTCCGCCGGCGCTTTGCCCATTGTTTTGCGAAGGTCAAATCCGTTCTCGGACTCAATGCTGCCGGCAATCCTCCGCTCCTTGTAAGCGTAGCCCTCCACCGGGAGGTCGAGAGTACGTTTGTGCAGCACCGCGTCCAGCCAGCTCTGGTGTACCACGTCGTGGACGTAGGGCAGGACGGTGAGCAGCTTTACGCTGCGCACGAGCGGCCGCTGAGCCACCAGAACGCGGGCGTAGCGTGCCAGGCGCAGGTGTGGGTTCACGAGGCTGCCGAGCTCCTTCAGTGTCTTCTCCTCCGCATCGCTGAGTCGTATCCCTGTCGTGAAGAGAACGATCTCGCTTGGTGTTGCGGCGGCGTCTGCCTCGTTGTCCTCCTCTCCTTTCACCGCTTCCGCGTCGTTGGCTCGCCGGGCCACGGCCTCAGCAGCGCTGCCACGAGTCGTAGTTGACCGCCGCCGCTTCCGTGATTCTCGCAGTGCGTCGCCCAGCGACTCTGTGTTGGGCGCGTACGACGGTGCGGCGGCCACCTCCTGGCCCTCAGGGACGACAGGGCTGCCATGCTCATGGTCACTCGTGCCGCTCAGCGCGACGGGGTCCGACACGTCAGACAGCGTCGCTAAGACGGCGGTGCTGTCGCCGGTGATGAGGGACGTTGTCCAGCCGCGTCGTAGCTGCATCATCGTCTCATGGCGTTCGCGTGCTACGTCACTCTGGCATGCGAACGTCCGGTGCACCGCCAGGCCGTCTTGCGTCTGGCCACTCCGTGTGGTGTGCGTGTGACTGCCATTGTATGTGCTCGTTACGGTGGAGCTGCACGTGTCGGTACGTCTGACAGCACGAGGCTCGGAAGGTACCCCGTCCAACGCGACATCCACATGGCAGTGCAGTCCCACTCGCAAGGTGAGTACGCCGTCTGCGTCGCAGGGCTGGTCTTCCACGGTGTGAGCTGACTTGCCGGTGCCCCGCTTCCGCTTGATGTGGTAGCGCTGGTGGGGCTGCAAGGCAACCCCGAGGAGGGTTGTCGTAGGGGAAATGGCAAATATGTCGAAGGAGCGACACACCGGACGGGTTAGCGTCAAGGACGGCGCCTGCGGTGTCGTGGCTGCCGCGTAGTGAAGGTGCAACGTGCACTGCGCTCGCGAGATGGAGGCGGCCACGTTGGCGAGGCTCTCACGGGCAACGTTGCTTCCCCATGCGCCTGCCCCAAACGAGGAGAGCTGGGCAGCGAGAAGGAACGTCGAGCGGCCAAGGCGCAGCTGCACGGAGCCGAGTGGCTGCGTTGTCGCGCCGCTTCCGTCGCCGCTGCTGCTGGTAGCGCTCGTGACGGTATTCGCCATGTCCGCCATGGCCGTTGTGCGGGTAGTGATGATCGTTGCGAGGGGCACCGCATACGGCACCCAAGGTGTTGTGTGGCGTGTGGGGAACGCAGTGCCAGATGAAGCCAGCGCCACCCGCCACCGTACAGCAACGATGAGGTGGTCAGCGTGCGCGGCATTCCAGCTCATCTCCGTCACGAACGTGAATGGTCTGTCGTCTGCGATACCGCTCTGCTCAAGCCACGAGGGCTGCGGCCTCAGCTCCGGCATAAAGGCAAACTCGTGCATCGTGTGGCGACGCAGTTGCTCCTCATCTGTGTTAGCAGCCAGTGGCAGGGACGTGTCTGCTGTGGTAGTCGCGACATCCTGAGAAAGAGCGGACACAGTTGAGCAGCTGTCTTCGGAGAGAAACTCCACCGTATCAGCTTCTTCCATGTCCACCAGCGACATCGGTGCACCGCAGAGAGGCGGAAGAGCGAGCGTGCCTGCTGCGTGCAGCAGGCAGTACCGAAGAGAGGAGGAAGTGTAAAGAACAAGTGCAGAGGTGCATGTGTGCATGAGAATTGATTCGGCGGCGTTGTTGATGTTTTTAGAGATGTACGCTGCCGAGGCCACGATACGGTTATCCTGCGCAGTGTGAGAGCAGGGCGCAGCACGCGAAACGCGTCTCCGCAGCTCCGACAGCTACACACTACTGCATTCATTTTAGCATCTCTGCGTGCGTCTCTCGGAGCATTTTGCCTTCCACTTTTGCTTTCCACAAGTGCCACCGCTTCGCTCCACATCGCACCAAATCGCTTACGTGCTCGGCCCACATTACCGTCCCTTACAGGGAGTAGAGAAGAAGCGAAGCTTGGCTACATCGTACGACGCAACAAGAAGAGCACCCTGGTCCCCCAGGAAGGCCAGTCCGGTGGGGAGTTCATTCCGCACGGCACCGCTCGCCAGGCAGACGCTAGTCGGATTAGCGGAGGTGACATCCCATACCGATAGTTGCCCATCCTCGGCGCCAGACACCAGCCAGTGCTGGGCAGCGCTGTAGACCAGTGTGTTGATCCAGCGGGAGTGGGCCTGAATATTGATTATGACGGCACCGCTACTGCACTGAATGAGCCTGATTTGTCCCCCACCGTACGCCACAGCGACAGCATTGCGGGCGGCGACCAGTCGCAGGCACGTGACAGCATCTGTTTCGCTCTCAGGTGGAATCGTGAGTGTGGGGTTGTTGTCAGCCCAGAGTACAACGTGGCCGCCGGAGTCGCCCGACGCCATCTCCACTTGCGACGCCTCTCCTACAGCTTCGAGATCCAAGGCCGTGATGCTGCGCCTCGCGTGCGCTTGCACTGGCATGGTGAGCTCCACGGATGGCACGGGCTGCCCTTGGAGGGTGTAGCGGCTGCACAGCGGTATTCCATCTGATGAGCCGACCGCAACCACCATCTCGTTCTTCCCTGCCACACGCACCACAGCTGCGCAGGTCAGCGTCACATGGTCGTCCTTCACCGGCAGCATGTGGGTCTGCTGCCCATTCACAGCGATAACAGCCACACGTGTGGAGAGGACAATGATTAGAATGATGTTCTGCTCTGCATCATCCTGCAAGGATGCGAGGTGATGTACGTGACCACCGGGAAAGCGAAGGGGGCTAAAGCACAGAGCCCCTGTCGACGACCGAATTGTGTACACAGCGGAGTCCGCTGCGTACGATACGTACGTCCCACTTTGGTGCAGCTGCAGGTTGTTGTAGAGCAGCGCCGGCGGGTGCGGGAGCTGCAACTCGCGGTACGGCGTGAGTGCACGGCTCATTGCCCGTCTTTAGTCGGTGGCGTGCGAGGGCAGGCCACAGCAACCAGGACGCGTGTGTAGCGGCAGCGCAAGCGAGCGTGTGCGTGACTGTGTGTGTGTGTGTGAAGGGCAATCACATGGCCCTCTTTAACGGGGCTCACTGAGGAAAGAGAAGACGACGAGCGTGTGCATAATCCGAGCGACACAGAGAGAGAGAGAGGGAGGGAGACGCCAACGATAGAGGGGGAAGTCGGTGCAGATGAACGGAGGCGCGTGGGGGGAGGGGGAGGCGTCGCTGCGGATGTCGTCCATTAGAAGAAGCGATGTTAGCACAAAGAGAGGGGGCATTGCAGAGGTGCGCCTCATCCCCCGCACGCACGAACGAGTTGGCAGAGAGAGTGAGGTGGCAGTAAGAGAAGGGGCAGAGTCGATGTAGCACGCTGCGGGCGTGGGAAAACAGGCGTGGTGAGATGGAGGAAGCGGAGAGGCGCTGGCACGCACAGGCACAGAGAAAGCGGAAAGAAGGGGGTGGCGGTGTACGCCAGTCGTGTCGCTACCCCGGCGCTCATGCCCCTCCCCCCTCTCACGGGCATGTATTCGCTGCTGTCTCCTCCACACCCACACCGCACCCACAGACACCCGTGAAGAGAGACGAACGGGCACCCAATGCGCTCGGACAAGGAGGGAAAAAACAGATGAGGATGGAGGTGAGGGCAGTGACGTGGGGTGCGCGGAAGACAGCGTATACAGACGGCAAAGGGGGTCCTACAGTGGCCAGTGTGAGGGCAGAGGAAGGGCCAGCCTCCGCGTCTCTCTCGCACCATCATCATCAATAGCTGTGCTCATAGCCGCACGTAGATGAGCTAACGAATGGAAAGGATTACGATAACCGCGCCAGCCACCAGAAGAGCCATAAGTCCGCTGTACACGTACGGTAAGTCATCCAGCAGACCAACAGGCAGGTCGAGGCAGGGCGTGTAATGCGGCCTTTCCTCTACGGTCGCCAGGGTGGCGCTGGTGCTGTACGTACCAGTTGAGCAGCGCGGGTCTGCACGGCCAGAGACGTGCACTTCCGCCAAGCAGCGGCGCACGTAGGCGCCCTCACCGGTGATGAAGTGCAGCAGTGAAAAGGGCGTCGTTGTCTCCAAGACGTCGTAGCGGGAGTGAATGGGAATGACGAGGCGCGCACGAAAGGAGAACTGCGCCTGCGCCCCGTCCTCCGCCAGGTACGTGTCCAGAGCGCTGCCCGCCCCGTCGTCAACCCTCTGCTGGAAGGTGAGCTCCACATGATTTTCCGTGTAGCTGACCTTAAATACTGGGGCTTCAATATCAAAGAGGTACTGAGATGACATCTTCAGCGGCGTGTAGGCGCTCGTGATGTCGGCCACTACGACAGCGGCCATCCCCTGCGTCACTGGGCTGGCAGAGAGCACCTCCATTCGGTAGAGCTGCACCGCCTCCGCCTCGTCGATGAAGAAGGACTTGGGAAGATCGAAGCTGAAGCGGACGTCCTCGGCCGGGAGGGGGTACTCGAGCGCGAGCCGCATGTGAAATCCGCCGCCGATGAACGTGTACGACGGTGGAGAGGTGAGGAAGACGCAGCTACCACTCTGAACAGCGGTGACCACAGGCACAGCTGCTATGACGAAGCACAGCAGTCGTGCCGTCACGGCTAAGCTCGTCATCAGCAGAGAGGATAGAAGGAACGTGATGAAAGGCAGACACAGCAGCGCGCACAGGCGTGGAGAGGGGAGGGGGGTGGGGATGGCAGTGATGGTGGTTCGCAGAGACGGATGACGAGCGCGTGTCTCTCTCACTCTCCCGCGCGGCGTCCCGTTGTGCTGGTGAGGATTGCGCGTACAGCGCTCATGATGCGGGGAGAGAGATGTAAAGGAGAGGAGGAGGAGAAGTAACGGCGGCGATAGTTCAAGGGACTCCAGAAGCAAACCGTAACACTTTAATGATGGGCGCACGTTCCATGTTGATCCCGTGCACGTCTACGGCTATGCTCCTGGGCATGCGGGGCGTGACGAAGTGGCGCTGGCCACGATGGCCGCGGTGGGCGGTGCGCCTGAGATCAGCAGCAAGACCGGGGAGGGGGTGAGGTAGTACGCCCACCTGGCAACTCACCCTCTCCTCATCTTCCTCACGGCGCCACTATTCCCCATTTGTGATGTGCCTTGAATGACAATGGGCGGCCTTTGAACACCGAATTCCGGCCGATCGCCCTGGCAGAAGAGGTGGCCGGTACGTCATCCTCTTTGGGGTTCCGGCTCCCTGTGGTGACGCTGTCTTGCCGGCGCTTGCGTCTTCAACGCGCACTCCCAGCGCAGTCGCCGGGCTCCTGCATCGATGCGCACCGTTACGGTAAAGGGACGGGGCCCTACGCAAAGTGGGCCAGGCAACGAGAGACAACTAAAAGAACACGCAGCAAGACAGGCGTCGTCGTCGCTGCTGAAACAGTCGAAGAGGGAGTGTGGTGGAGAGATGGGGGGTGGGGGAAGGGCAAAACAAGTGGTGTGGGTGGGGAGCGCTTGAATAGCTCCAGCATGTCGTAGTGCAAATGACGGTAAGAAGAGCGGTGTGATGCCGGGTTGATGGCTTAGGAGTCGAAGTCGGAAGTGGCAACCAGTAGCTGAGATGATGTAAGATGCGTGCTGCAAAAAATGTGACGAGCAGGTCGTTGCCGCTCCAACTCGCCAGCATACGAGTCCGACCTCCCCGCGCACTCCGCCCCTGGCCTGTCTCTCGCAGGGCCCCACCCTCGAGCTCGACCCGTTCCCCGCACCTGCAGGCCGCGAGGGCCCGCGGAGATGCGCGCGAGTCACGCCAACACTTCGCCCACCCCATCGATGGCGCAAATGGGTTGGCTGTCGCCGGTCGCTCCGCCGCAGCGCCGCCCAGGGCCCGACCGTCGCCACCAGAGCAGCGCCTCGCCATCGGCAGGGACGGAGGGGGGCCCGCGCGGCCTCGCCGCTTCATGTGCGGGGAGTGCCGGACCCCGGATGACGCCACGCGGGAGGGGGGGGGGGTGTTTTCCTCCGCCATCCGGAAGAAGAAGAGGGAAGCGGAAAACATGTCGGGCAGAGCTTTGAGATCGCACACATAAGCGAAAATGCGCACACACACACACCCAGAGAGAAAGAGAGAGGTGCAGCGACAGTGACACACTGTTGCACTTTGCACTCCTGATTTCCGAAGTTGAAATCGCGTAGGTGGATGGACAGAGGGGAGTTGTCGAGGGCCTCATCACAGTAGAGTCCTCTGCAAGCGACTGGAGTACGTGCACAGGCAAGCAAACAAGTAAAGCCAACGGAAATAAAAAGTGAGGAGAACAACGCCTCAGCACGCATGCGCGCACACACTGAACGGAAGACAGCAAGCAAACCGAGGAGAGAGAGAAGGGGGGGTTCAGCTCTTAACACGTGCGGGTTACGTAAGGGGTCCCCACCCCTACCCCGCTTATACGCGCTTAAAGCCGTGTCGCAGGGAAGGCGTGAGCGCGCAGCGCAGCGCAGCGGGAGGATGACGAGTCTGTCTAGCAGCGCTATACACCCCCCGGTCTCCCACTTGTCTTCCCTCCTCTCTCTTTGCCGGCTTCGGCGGCACACCTTCTACCTACTCGGTACTGTCGGCCTTGCAGGGCTGCTCTAGCATAGACGAGAACTCGCGCTCGATCTCTTTCCACTCGCGCAGCATCTCCTTAAGGTTGCGCAGCTTCTCCGCCATCGAGCCAGACGGAAGGCATGGCAGCGTCGTCGCCTCTCTTTCCAGCGCCTCCACGTCGACCATATCGCAGGCAAAGCCCTCGGTGTTACTGTAGCTGTAATCATCATTGAAAGCCACCTCGGTGCTGAAGTCGAGCCCGCCCTCCCCCGGCCGTGGATGTAACACCTCCGAGGGACTCGGTACATGACAGTGCATCAGTGATGATGCTTGGTTCAGCTCCTGAAAGAGGATGCCGCTGTGCGAGCTGACGAAGGGCCTGTGACCGTGAGCGCCGCAGAACTCGGCGAACTGCGGCACGCTTCGAGCACGCCTGTCAGAGCCAACCTCCCCCTCCCATGGCGTCGTGGCTGACGCTGATCGATTGTGCACGTCGTGTGTGCAATCCTTCTGAAGGGGCTCCGTAAGGCGCTGCGCCATCTTTTCCGATGCGCCGTTGAGTCGTGGGTGAAACGTAAACTCGCTAAGTTCCGCCTCGGCGCGCTGCAGTCGCAGCTCCTCAAGATGCCGCTGCTTGAGCTTCTCGGCTAGCAGCTGGTGTGCGTAAAAGTGGTCCGCAGTGGCGCTACGGGGCGGTGTGGCTGCTGCTCCCGCTTTCTCTTCGACCGCTGACGTCGCTCTTGGGGTCAGCACCGTCTCTTGCCTAGCCGTGTGCGCTGCCCCCTCGCCTCCCTCCACAGGCCTCGAGGACGGAAGTGCCCGGCGAACACTTACGACGCGCTGCGACGCCTTCTTCGTCGCTGCCGCCGCTGCCTGCGCCTCCTTTTCCTCTCGCTGCTGCATCGCCTGCTCTTCCCGCAGGCGGTACCGCTCCCGCGCCCGCTCCGCCATCTCGCCCGTCATTGGGTTCAGCGCCACGTGTCCATGCCGTCCCTCCACCCCCTCGCCCGCTTGGGCCACGAGGCGCTTCACCCACTTGGCGTGGTGCTCTTCTTCGCGGCGCATCATTCCTGCTAGGTGCTGCTCAATCTCCGCTTGTAACTTCTTGGGAACAATGGCCTCTTCCGCTGCGTACCCGGTGGGGGCCGTTCTTGTCCCTGTGGTGCTGAACACCACTGTGTGGGTGCGCCGAAATACCGCACCACGTCCCGGCACTTTCGACTTGAGGCTCGCGTGCGCTGCGGATGCGGCAGTGGCGGCGTGCCCATCCCCGCGTGCCCGCAGGTGGGCGTCCTCAAAAACAGTGCGGCCAACTTCTCGCGTCTTACGGCGCTGCGCGCCTACGTCCTCTACTGCGGCTGCGGGTGCGGGGGCATGCGGCTGGAACGACTGTGCGCCGCGCTCCTCGAGCTGACGCGGGCGCTGATCGCACCGCTCCACCTTATGGCTGAGGCGCTCAAAGACAGACATGGGCGGCCCCCCAGCAGCTGGCGCGCCGTCTTCCCCCCCTGCCGCTGCTGGGCGCGGTTTTGGGTAGGACGCCCGCCTTCGGCCCGAGGCACCGCCCCGGAAAGAAGCTGGCATGGCTCCGGGGCGGTTCACCAGTGGGTGATGCGTGTAGTTGACGATTTCGTCGCTGCAGCGCTCCGCCTCCTTTCGGTTCGCTTCAGCACGCCTCACCTGCCCCATGTGCACGTACGACTCGTACACGCGCGGGAGTGGCATCCTCGACATCTTGCGCGGTGGCTTGGCAGCCTGACCGGCCGTTGCAGGCGCGGCATCGCTTCCGTCGCCATTCCTGTGTTTCTGCTTAGAGGTAGCGATCAACAGCTCGCCTGCAGCCTCGGCGGTGCGTTCGAGTCGTGCTCGCTCCGCTTCGGCGCGGCGCTGCTGTCCCTTCTCAATAAAACTCTCGAAGCCACGCGGCATTGGGGTCGAGGGCTTGCGACTCGTGCGACCCGCCCCTTTCATCATGCTGGGGGATGGGGTTGTATCAGGGCGAGAGGCAGGTGGCGGGAGCTGTGGCCTACCAGAGGAGAACTCGTGGGTGGTGGTACTGAGCCGGTATGAGGCGGCGCTTTCCACCGAATTTTTGTGGCGCGCCGATTGCGTCAGCGCCGTTGTGTGTAGGCGGCCACCCGATTGCTCGACATCGCTCTCACTGTCGGTGTTACCTTTATTGCCGGAGCGCGTAGGGGTCGACGTAGACGGTGCAAATGCGTCCGGGGGCGCTAGAGCTGTCGTACCCTCGCTACAGTGCCATCGCTGCTGCTGCCGCAGGCGTCGCCGCTCCGCCATGAAACCGTGGGTATCCTTTGATTGCACCTCGGCATCGTCGCTGTCCTCGGCGGGTTGCATGGCTTGTGCCGACGCCACCACCCCCAGTGGTGCATCTTCTTTCCACGTCTCGGCCATCACCATCGCCTCCAGTGGAGTCCACAATGCGTCGGAAAACACACGGGAGGCCACAGAGGGGGATCGTACGGTACTGGCAGAGGCACCCTTGGCAAACGCTATCGACGGAGAACGGTCACCGGCGAGAGCGGCGGCCGCGCGCCGCTGCATCTGCTCCGCGTACTCCTCCACTATATCGATGTCGTCAGCGATGCCGGTCAGCATCGGCGACGGCTCGATCGGTGCCCACCCGGCCGGCTCTACCTGGTGAGTGTTCGGTTGCAACGGCTGCACGCGCTGGAGGACGGCAAGACTGGTCGTACAGGAGAAGGCCCCCTTCGTTGCTGTCAGCTGTCGATGCGACTCTCGCGGGCACTTCACCTTCACGCACTCTGCCGGTGTCTCTGGGGGCAGTCCCCCGGGGTGTGGTATGCCCTGAATGGGTGGCACCACCATTCCGCTGTGCGTGGCGCGCAGGTCACTCATTGTGCGGGTCATGGCAGCGCTGCTGCCGCCTGTGCGGAGGCACTTCGTGCCGGCTGGACGTCGGTCGGCGAGTACCGCATCGGTACCTGTCCTACCACCGTCATTTTCTGCCGATGCAGAGACGTCCATAGAGCGACCTGAGTAGGATGCCGATCCGGAGAGGCGCGCATCTTTGCCAACGCCAGAATACAAGCCCCTCGACGGGCCGGCGTCGTGCGACGGTGAGTCGGAACGCTCAGAGGAAAGGGATCGCAGGAAGGGGTGTGCGGCAGGGCGGCCGTGGAAATTCTCCGCAACGCCGCTGCGATAGCCCGCGCCGTGGTAGCCACACGAGGAGTGCTGCCCACCAGCCGTGCTGTTGCCCGGCGAGCCCTTCTCCGGCGAGGGCGACGACATCATTAGACGATCAATGCGGCGTGCGCAACGGGGCTCAAGCGCGTGTCTGAGCGAAGAAGTACGGAAAGAGATGAAGAGAGGAGAAACTCCAAAGCGAGAAGGTGGCAAGGGAAGAGAAGTGGGGCGAGGAGAGAATGCTCGCGCTACACGCACACACGCACGCCAGCAACAGATGCAAAGGGCAAGCGCCAGGAGCGTGTGCAAGAGCGACAGAGAGAGAGTGTGTGCACGCGCCGCAGATGGAGAAGGCAAACTTGAAGGGAGGAAGGGGAAAAGGCGGGCGAGCAGAGGCAGTGGAAGGGATGGCAGCGAACGGTTGTCGGGATTGCGCCAAGGCAGAAGAGAGAAAAAGACAGCAGCGCAGGCTGGACGCACTCGCGCACGCCAACGAGGCAGCCAACGGTAAAGAGGGGAGACACTGGGAAAAGATGAAATCAGCTGAAACGAGCAAGAAGAGAGACGCCCGTACGTGCATGGAAGTAGTAGACAGCGGGTGGGCTGTACTGAATGGAGGTGCGATCGCGTGAGCATCACGGACGCAATGCAGTGGTGGCGGCGGTGGCAGTATTAGTGCCAGGGGGTGTGCAACAGAGAGGAGAAGGAAATACGAGGGGGACAAATTCAAAGGAGGTCTGTGTGAGTGGGGGTGAGCGAGCGTGTGCGCAGCCACCGGCACCGCTCCTCTGCAGGCATTCATGCCTGCGCGCTTTTATGGCTCTCCTCGTGGTGCATCGCTCTGGTGCGATGTCGCTCCTGTAAGGGGGGAGGGGAGGGGGGAAGCCGACAGCACAGCGGGGTCTCTTCCTTTCGTGAAATCCCTGTCAACAACACACACACACACACACACACAAGTAGCCCCTCGCCACTGCTGCTACCCGTCGTCGGCTCAGTACCGCAGATGCCAGTGACTCTCAACTACCCGAAGAGGAGGAGGGTGGGGGGGGAGGTGGGGACATGGCGTCTTCGTTTTACCGCGGACTGCAGCTCTGGAGGAGAGGTGGGGGAGAGCACTTTGCGACACCGAAGAAGGCGTGAGCGAAGGTGGGAAAGGAGGCAGGAGGTAAAGGGAATGGGCGAAGGGTGAGGCGCGAGTACTGCAGCAGTGTTGCACTGCGCATTGGCAACACTTCCCTGGCGTCACCTCAGCCTCTTCCGCATCTCGTCTGTCATCGCCATGGTCGTACTTGTCGTTTCAGCTTACTTGTCCATTGAATGGTAAAGTCGACGACACACACCAAAGCACCGTTGGTGATACACACTGGCCGAGCAGTGGGGAGAGAAAAGTGAATGGCAGAGATGATAACGACGGAGACCAACAGAAGCGAAGGCGTCGCCAGAGATCCGTGCATTCAGCCCGTTCTATCACTTACAACGCTCGCGAAGGCTTGTCTCACCTCGGCGAAGCGTGGAGAGCTGGGAAAAGGAAGAAACGTGCGCTCACTGCTGATCGCGCGTCGTCGAGCGACTCTCTCTCTCCGGCGTACTCGCACAGCCTGTCTCTGTCCTCTTCTCTTTCGATTCAGATTTTCTTCTGTGGAACTACGACCCCGAACCGCGCAGTCAACACCTCCGTGCGCTCCACCTCGAGTGCCGCGGTCGGGCGCAGCTGTGGTAGCAAGAGACCCTGAGTCTGATAATGAGCCATCTCTCTTTTCAGGCCTCCTTTGCTGTAGCCTCGCGTAAGAGCGGGCCCAAGCAGGATGGCGTGATTTTGAGCTCACAAGTGGCGTCGTCTAGTGCGTCGGCGAATACAGAGGCCCACATGATGAACCCGCAGACATCGCCGAAGCGCTGCTGTGTCATGCTCTTGACAGAGTTCAGAGGCCGTTGTGTCGCGATTCTCAAGGGCGTGCGTGCGTGCGTACCGCCTGAAGATGACGGACGGGGGCTGAGTCGAACATGTGCAGTTGCACCGTGCTGGGCGTTCTACCTCAGGTTAGAGTACCGGTTAGCCCATGATGCCGCGGGCGCAAGGGGTGTGTGGTAGCTTCTCTCCGTAGGTGCTGGCCTGGTGTACAGCCACCCGGGTCGGGTCTGCCATGAGTGTGGCTAGTCGTGCTCACTTGCAATGGAGTGGCGTTGGCGTGTAGTGTTGGCGAAGACCAATCCAACTCGTGAGTTGTCGTCTGCTTTGTGTGTAATACGCAGCCTCCTGTGAGCATTTACCATTGGCCTGCTCCTGTAGTGTCTCCCTCTCTGGGCCACCCGACGGGGAGCCCTGCCTCCGCTTTCTCTCGACGGCTGTCGCTGCTGGTGCTGCTCCTCTCGCAGGCGTTTTCTTTGATGCTCCTCAGCGCTGCCTACGTTGAATCTACTCCCGCCACGACCCCTATTGCCGTAGCGCTCCGGAGTAACCACCACCGCAGCCGTGGCGTGGATTAGCTTTGCCGCATGTTTGCCCTCAGAGCCTTTGATCCTGCGGCTCACCTTGTCAACCAGGCCACGGACGAGAGCGTTCAAGCTGCCTCGACATGCGGTCCACGTCTGCCACACATACTCGGTTCCCTTAGGCGTCGTGAACGGGAAGATGTATCCGCCACCAAGCAATGCGTTGTCCTCAAGCTTCCCGCAAAATCCTACCACAGCACTCTCCGCGCTGCCAATCAGGCCGCCGCTTGCCGCCTTCACCCCAGCCGGTACGAGAGATGCGTTGAGACCACGTCACTTTGTGGAGTGAGAAGAGGACTCTGCAGCATGGCAACTCGCTCACCAGGGGGAAGCCACCGTGCCTCCCCCCCCCTCCTGTCCCAGGGGCTGGCCACAAGCCAATGACGCGTTTTGACGGCTTCATCAGTGCTGAAGTGGAGGATCACGGGCATCAGTGCGTAGCGTGCATCGCTCAGGCCGTTTGGGAAGAGCACGCACTGGCCCAGCCTCACTGCCAGGGGGGTCGAATGGCCTTGGCGGGCGAGACTCACGGAACTCTCCTCTCCTCCCCTTTAGCTCTCTGCGAGCTGCGGGCTTTTGGTGCGCTGCTGCTCCCTTCCTTCCCAAAGTGCCTCTGCCTTGATCGGCCCCTGCAGCCACGGGTGGACTGACAACGAGTACTCGCACATACGTCTCCTCCACGAGGTACTTCACGCTTCCCATGTTGGCTTCGGGTTGCCTCGGCGCTGAGAGGGCCGCCCGCCCGAATCGACCTCCTTTTTGGCCTTCAGTTCTTCCACTGCGGTGTAGTCTGCCCCCCACCCCACCCCCGTTACCTCTCCAGGACTTCGAGAGACGACGTTTGCCTTCGTCTGCAACCGCCTCTGGTGTCCGACGTGTTTTCACTGTGGCAATCCCTGCCGGGTGACTACCGGTAGCGACTCAAGTGAAGCCCTTTTCGTTCAGCCTCTGTGTCGTCTTCAAGAGGGGGAGAAGAGGAGGAAAAACCGCACCGAGCGAGAGGCGTGCGTTGCAGCTGCCATGCCATGCGAGCGAAGGAGAGGACTGACGCAAGCGCTCATGCAGATCGAAAAGGGGGGCTTGCGGCAATGTGAGACTGCAGGTTGCAGCCCTGTCCTAGGCCCGCGCAGACGTGAGCCGCGTATCAGCTGATGCCACTTGTCAGCCTTTCAAAGTCTCAGCAAAGCGTGCCAGCGGTCCATGGACTCTTCTTCATCACTCGCAGAGATTGTGAAACATAAGGGGGGGGGAGTGCAACAGGAAGCACTACGGTTGCTGACTGCGCCTTGCCCAACCGACTCACGCCACCCATGAGAGGAACTTTCACCATGAGGTGTGCTATTTCAGCGCGTCCGCTCTCTGCCACGCAGCACGCGAGCCCGACCTCCCCGCGCACTCCGCCCCGGGCCTGTCTCTCGCAGGGCCCCACCCTCGAGCTCGACCCGTTCCCCGCACCCGCAGGCCGCGAGGGCCCGCGGAGATGCGCGCGAGTCACGCCAACACTTCGCCCGCCGCAGCGCCGCCCAGGGCCCGACCGTCGCCACCAGAGCAGCGCCTCGCCATCGGCAGGGACGGAGGGGGGCCCGCGCGGCCTCCCCGCTTCATGTGCGGGGAGTGCCGGACCCCGGATGATGCCACGCGGGAGGGAGGGGGGGGGTGTTTTCCTCCGCCATCAGTGCCGCTAACTAGCGAACACTATCACAGCACGGATGAAGAATGTGATGTGTGCATGTTTGCTTGTGTCTATGCGGACGCTGCTTACGGACTGCAGTGGGCCAGGAGAGAGAAGCAAAGTGGATCCATACAACTCATCGGCGGCTACGTAAGCCATCACGCGGCACTACACGAGGATTCCCCCTTTGGCGCACAATACCCGCTGTAGGCCGTTACACACATCACCACGGACATACGGCCCGTATGACCGTATTTCCACACACCTCGTGTCGTTGTGTCCCTCCCTCCCTATTGCGCTACCCCTACGCCGTGGCAGGTGCAGCGCCGGCGGCGGCGGAGGCGGCAGCAGCCCTCGAGCCTTCAGACGTGCCGTGACGGTGACGGTGACCTTTGCTGCCGTCAGTGGAGCGGCGTGGGCGCAGCACGCGGAACTTCCGCACTACCATCCACAGCTGCACCGCAATCGCAGGCCCGGCCATCGTGCCTGCAATGTTGCCCCAGTACTCACCGCGCTCTCCAATGGCAGCGCGACCCACGCCGGCACCAATGGCGCCGACCAAAGTGACAGTCACGCGCAGCACTGTCTGCCGAGCAATGGCCTCGGTCGGGTTCTCGACATCGCGGCGCATCATAATGCGCGCCGTGTCAACAAGGAGGTCGCCAAACAGCGTGATGGTGTCACGGCGCAGGCTGTCCTCGAAGGCGCACACGCACGACACGCGAGCTTGCAGGAAGGCTACGTCTTGCGCCGTCGGCTTCGGGCCCAGAAGGCTGCTCACGAAGACGGGGATGCGCAGCCAGCTGAGCACGGCACCCACATACCGTTGGTGAAGGCGGGGATACAGGTCCCACAGGTATACGGCGGCATTCCCGTAGGCGGACTTGCTCTCGATGAGCGCGCAGGCCATGGCCGTCTGACAGCCGATGCGTGCCAGGCGATCAGCGTACAGCACCGCCGCGTCCTTGCCAGAGTTGGCGAAGATCTGCAGCAGCTCATCCATGGACACATCTGTGCCGGCGTCGACGTGCTTATCCAGCTGCTTGTTTACCCCGTTCAGCACCGGCAGCACGAAGCCGACTGTCACCGCTAAGGCAGACGTGTTCTCCGCGAAGCGCTTACGTGCGAGAGTGTGCATCGAATAGCCATGGTTCAGCGCGCTGCGGCCGCCGCTCAGCGGGAGCACGTTCGAATTTGTCGCGGTCTGCAGCATGGAGGACGTCGTGCGGGGAGGTGAGGAGGGGAGGGAACGAAGTGGGATGAGTCTGTGAGGATGACGATATTGACTGGGCGCTGATGAGATCGACTGCAAGGACTAGAGAAGAGTGGAGAGGTGCGTATCGGCGCGTGTGAGGAGTGCAGGTGGTGGAGAGGGGAAGACGTGGACTCACTTGTTGAGTTGGACTTCGAGTGCCAGTCAAGAGTGCGAAGAGAGGTTGGGCTGGGAGGACTGTGCAGGGGAATCAATACGAATGAGCAGATATGTCGGCACGGCCTTCTCATGCCATGCCTGCGCCCCATCCTGTGGAATGCAGTCATACAGAGACACAGCGGGGCTACACGAAGCACAGGGTGGATTCTTCGCCATAGAGCTGACAGCTTCGTGTTGGACAACCAACCTGAGTGATAGGAGGCACGGGGAATACATGACTAATTCTTCATGTCGTGGGGGCAGCAGAAGGCACAACAGTGAGTGGGAGGCAGACAGGAGAGGTACCACGGTGTCAGTGCTGCGGCCTTCGCTCTCCCCGGTCGCACATCCGTTGTTCCTTTCGTCCTCGCCACACGCACCGCCTTCTCATGCCCACACGACCTGCAGGCACGAACTCATCTCTCTGTCCGCTTCTTCGTTCCTGAATAGCCCTGTGCAGGTGCACAGACAAGAGGGTGCACACCATACATAGTGCCGGGTAGTAATAGGCATGCACCTACACAAGCGAGCAGACATCACGTGATTCTATGAACGGGACGGAGAGAGTGCAGTGGCGATGAGGAAGGGGAGACGAAGCGAGGAGCGAGCAGGCAAGAGCAGCCCTTCTTTCCCTCGATTCTTCCCTCCTCGGGTCAGCACGCAGAGCTCCCATGGAGCTCCGCAAGAGAGAAAAACAGCACAGGGTAGAAGCCAACGAAAGACGCGGCGGCATCTGCGCATGCTTGACGAGCCCGCATCAATGTGCTCCGACAGAGCTTTGTGCTCCTCTCTGGCCTCCGCTTAACCATTTTCTATGTGGCAATGACAAACGAGACGCACACGCGGGGTGGCGCCACTCGCCCCATCCGCGTTGCACCGCATTTTAAAATCTCATTTCAATTGGCCGCAAAGAGCCGAACGAGGCAGGCGGCGTATTACCAGGAACCCGGTGCATCTCGCTGCTATCAGCCTCGACACCGTCGATGCGGCGCGCTACCGCGCTGGCCAATGACGTCATCGACACCTTCCGCTGCGTGGGAGAGGCGACATTACCGCCGCTTGCCCCCACAACGCGTATGGTCTGCTTTCTGCCAGCTTCAGACGGCTGCCGCAGTGGCGGGCCCTCGACCTCCTCCGCCTCCTCGTCGCCCGCGGGGAACACGAATCCTTCGCGAAGCCCGAGCTGACGGAGCATTTTCTTCATGCGAAGCAGCTCTCCGCGATGATACGTCAAGACACGCAGGTTGCTGCTGTACTGCTGCACTTTTAGCTGCAGATCCTTCTTGTCCTGCTCCAGGATGCTCACCTTCTGCTTGAGCGCCTCATTCTCATCCGTGAGCTCCGCCATCGCCTTCTCCACGAGCACGTAGGGACTGTTGATGTTGTGCAGTGCGTCGCGGGCGCCATCGAGAGCGACCTGCAGGCGGGCCATCTGCGCTTCCTTGAATGCAAGGTCGTGCTCCAGCGCTGCAACCTTGTTCTCCAAGTGTAGGCAACGCTTCGTGACGACAAGGGTGTGCGCCAGCTTCCGGGAGCGGGGCAGGGCAAGCCACCCTTCGTAGGCGTCCGCCGGACGACCTGTGGCCGTGACTGCTGAGTCGGTACCGAAAGCCACCTCGCCCTGTGAAGATACTGCTAGATTGGAGATGAACAACTGCGACTCCATCTCGAGGTCGCCGAGTGTCTTGAGCTTCTCCTCCGATGCCTTCAAGGCGCTCTCGAGCTCGAGAACACGCTGCCCGTAGCGCAGCTTCAATTCATAGTACTCGGACTTGAGGATGTCGAGCTTCTGCTCCGTGCACTCGGCATTGGCGCGGTATCGCTGTGTGTCCATCTCCGACTCCTCTAGTCGTACGGACAGACGCGCCACCTCGTCCGTTTTAATCTGCGCCGTCAACTTTGCTGAGAGGTACTGCTCCTGGTCCACGTACATGGACTTGCCCTTTGCCTCGAGGGACGTGATGTGGCCCTCCAGCTCAGCGATGCGAGCCTGCTGACTGGCAATCTGCCGCGCCTTCTTGTCCGCCTTCTCCTTCTCCGCCTCTTCCTGGGACTCGTACTCGGCCAGGCGCACCTTCATGTCGCTGCTCTCCTGCTGCAGCTGCGCCAAGGACGTGCTAAGGTCGGCGGCCCGCTTCGTTGCCGCCTGCTGTGACGCACGCAAAGACCCGAGCTGACGGTAGATGCCGAGCTTCATGACGTCTACGAGGTCACGCTGTGCCTCTGTTAGTGCCTCGATGCGCTGATACTCTTCCTCGGTGATTGGGTTCGACAGCTGAAGGTGTACCTGGGCTTTGATGTGATCCACCTGACTCTGAGTAGCGTTGATGCGCTCCTGCAGCCGCAGCGTCAGCGACGAGATCTCGACTTCGCGTGATTTGAGAAGTATATTTTCCTCCTTCAGCAGGTTCATTTCCTGTTGGCACTGCTCTAGGCGTCGCATCAGCTGCTTCGGTGAGCTGGGCAGCTGATGCAGCAGCGCTCGAATGTTCTCGTCCTCGTAGCGGCGCACCTGATGAATGAACGTATCGCGATGCAGCAGCGCCGAAGAAGACGATGACGCCGATGTCGTAGTAGCGGTTGGCGAGTGGGAGCGACTGCTCGCGGTCGTGGCCGTCGCTGAGGTCGTCGCGCCGACAACAGCAGCTGCAGCAAGGCCACCGTTGTCTTCCGGTACCTCGACACGGCGCGGTGGTCGCCGCACCTGCATACGCCCCAGCGGCATCATGCAGAAGAGATGAACACGTTGAGAGAAAGAGGTGCAACCGGAGTTGAAATGGAGTTGTGGCTCTGATGGAGGGGGGGGGGGCGATGGACACGTAGACACCGGCTGCTTAGTGGCAAGTGGATGAGGGAAGAGAGCAAAGGTGGTAGGGTGGCGAGAGCAGGTTGAGAAGGCAACGACGATGGTGGTGGTGAGGAGCGGTGCTGCGGTGGCGGTGGCCATAATCTGCGCAGGAGCGACTGCGACACAAAAAAATGTCTGTGATGCAGCGGCGATCTGCAAAAGAAAGCGGAGGATTCTCCTGAGGGGGAGAGCAAGAGCGCGCGCGCGTTGGACTGAGCCTCTGCGTTTGACAGCGGACCGAAGGCCGAGGAGAAAAGTGAAGCGGAGAAGAAGAGCACTACTCCCCCCCTCCCCCCTTCCCCCCTCACTGCAACAGCTCAAAACGAGACGCGTTGGGGTCTGCTTGAGCTCACATGTCTGCATGCCTCGGTTCACGGGCCAACCGAGGCATGCAGACATGTGCCTGGAGAAGAGAAAGTGGCAATGCATCTTGAGGCTTGTGCGCAGTGGAGAAAAACATTCACTCGCCGCCCAGTCAGAGAAGAGGTCAGAGGAGGGCCAGCCAAGCACACACATGCCTCGAGGTGCCAGCTGCCCGTCGCACTATGACCCACGTGCATATCCGCAGGTGGGGAGAGAGCACTATGTGTGCGTGTGTGTGTGTGTGTGTGTCCGCTCTGCGCTGCGCAAAAGCGAACAGCACATCGCCTCGGCCGCCCGCCCGACTTATTGCCACCTCACCGTGCCACTTCCACAGGCTCTGACTCCTCAGAGAGAGAGAGAGAGAGGCACACACACAGTTGGCGCGGGGAAGGGTACATCCAACGACGTGTCACTCTACTGTTTCTTTCAAAGCTCGTCCGCTCTCTGCCACGCAGCACGCGAGCCCGACCTCCCCGCGCACTCCGCCCCGGGCCTGTCTCTCGCAGGGCCCCACCCTCGAGCTCGACCCGTTCCCCGCACCCGCAGGCCGCGAGGGCCCGCGGAGATGCGCGCGAGTCACGCCAACACTTCGCCCGCCCCATCGATGGCGCAAATGGGTTGGCTGTCGCCGGTCGCTCCGCCGCAGCGCCGCCCAGGGCCCGATCGTCGCCACCAGAGCAGCGCCTCGCCATCGGCAGGGACGGAGGGGGACCCGCGCGGCCTCGCCGCTTCATGTGCGGGGAGTCCCGGACCCCGGATGATGCCACGCGGGAGGGAGGAGGGGGGGGGTGTTTTCCTCCGCCATCCGGAAGAAGAGGAAAGCGGATGCAGCCGTGAAGGGACCATCCACCAGTCGTCACATCGGACTCTAACGTAGCGCCCAGTCCACTCATTCCAACTTTTCAGAGGACTGGTGAGTTGCGCTGACGCCTGCGGGTGTGTGCGGGCGTCAGCGCGAGGCAGGGTGGCCTTTCGATGTGTCACGCTAGCCCAGCGGCTTACAATTTCGGCAGGGGCTGTACCCCTTCGACAACGCCTGCACCACCGCAGACGTTTGTATATTTTTTGGGTTTGTGTGCTGAAGCGAGAGGCAGTCCGACGTGTGGAAGGCGATGCCGTGCTGCGTGGAAAACACCCCCTTCTGAAGGTTCCGCTTCCTCCACATGTTCACCTTTCCCTGGATAGCGCGCTGCTGTGCCCTGAGCATCTCATCTCGAAAGTCGACGTGGGATCCGGTAGGGGAGTAGAAGGTGCCGAGGCCTCGCTCAAGAACGGCGATGTTCACGCAGAGAAAATCGGGGCCACCAGACGGGTTCGACACAAAGATGAAGGCGAGCAGGCGGTTGTATCGGTCCCGCTTGTCACCCCGATGCACTTTCATCCACACCGTGGCGTTTGCTGGGCACAGTTTCTTCACGTAGTCGGCCGCCTCCTTCGCATAGGGCTCCCGCTCCTTTAGCTCTGGTGCATCGATGCCGAGTAGCCGCACCCGCACACGGTTGTGCTCGCGAATTGTGAGCGTGTCGCCGTCGTAGACGTGGTCCACCGTCACCTCCTCCACGTCACTCGGCAGTGCATCGAAGAAGGCCAGGCTTGACTTCACTTCGGCGGTCGACTTCCCGGCTGTCTGGTGGTCGTCACGACAGCACGAGTTGCCCATGATGTGCGATAGGTTTGACGGGTGCTCATCTGCGCCTCGTGGCTGCCAAAAGTGGCGTCTTCAAGCCCGTGGCCGCTCGTGCGTACGTCTGTGGGAGGGAAGGGGCGCCGGTGTCTTCGTGGAGATGAGGTGATTGAATGGAAAGGTGCTCTGTGCGGCAAGTGGTGTGGCATACTCGAGGTGAGGATTCACAGAGAGAGAGAGGGGGAAGAGACAAGGCGACTAGAGAGAAAGTAGAGGAGCTTCGATGATTGAAGAGACTTGAGGAACGTCGTGTCGAGGCCAGAGGGGATGTGAGCACGCCGACACACAAGTACAAGCCCAGGCTGGCCTGAGACTCGGAGAGAAGGGTGCTTCCGTGGTCCGCCTTGATGGTGCGGGACGCGTGGTAAAGCGAGAAGGGTGTAAACCTGAAACCACAACAAACAGAAGAAACAGTGGTGTGCGCTCGCCCGCCCTCTTCCAACCCTCCCGCTGCGGCTCTACTCGTACGAAAGGGGGAGAGGCGCTCGCTTTGTTTTCGCTTCTGAGCAGTCGATGGCTGAACCCCCTTCTGCAGACATGTGGGCATCCTCACCCGTACCTCTTCACGTGCAGTCGGCGATGCTGCCGGGCATTTTGGTGGGGCGTGGCGGCGCTACGTCCGCAAAGAAGGAGAGCGGGGGGATCGGGCACCGCGCACGCGCACGTGCAGTCCTAAAGGGCGCCAAGGCAAAGGCAAAGGCAGCAGCAGAGGCGCTCTGCAAGCAGCAGTGCGGTGTCGTGGCATCAACGAGGAAGCGGCGCAGCTGTGTGAGTAGCTGCGCCATCACACCTCTCAAGCCTGTCGAAGGAATGCAAAGCCGTTCAAGTACCGTCACACTATTCGCTCAACTTGCTCCGCCTCCTCTCCTCACGGCGCGCAGGTCGTCTAGGCCTATAGCGGACCTTCCGCAGTGTTGACTGTATCCACTCCACCGACAGGTCGGTCTTCTGGGGTTGCCATCGACCTCCTCCGGTACAGAGGCCGCAGCACGACTCTCAGCATCTGGCTGGCCACCAAAACTGCCACGTACACCCCCGCTGTTGCTGAAGTGCGCTGTAGTCGGTGGCAGTGTGACAGCAGACGAAGCTGCATGCTCGGTCCCGCGGCGTATCCGGAGTCCTGCTGTCCACGGTCGGCCACTGGTCCGTTGTCATGCGCACCCGCTCTCCCAGCTCTGCCGTGGCGCCCTCCAGCGTCTACTTGGCGTCGTGGCCTGCAGCGCCACGGACGGTCCTTGGCCATGCGCTGCTGTTCTCCAGCAGACGCTTTTACGTGAGTCGGCTGCTGCTGTGGCACCTTCTCCCACACTGCCGCAATGCCGTGCTCGCTCTAACGCGTGGAGAAGCAGGCCCACAGCGTGGCCACGAAGAACGCAGTGGCAACCATGTGACTGCTCGGCAGAGTGCGGGAGGCAGAGATGAAGCTGGCAAAAGCGCCACCACTGATCCGCTGCAGCGCAGAAGAAATTTGACCGTCCAGGTGATGTGGAACGCTCCAGTGCTTTCAAGTAGGGCTCGGAGAGGCCCAAGCCGTCCTCGGTAAGGGAGCGGTAGAAGCTGCCCCGCTCCGCCAGCACGATGGACGACACGGCGCCTTCTGCAATCGACCGCCATCGCTACGCGATATTCGAAGCGGGCCCGGTGTGTAAAGGGGACTTGCGGCATTGTCGATGAACCGGGGAAACCATCGTGGCGGTGCGGATGCCGCTTCTTGCCTCTGCTGTCGCTGCAGAAGGACCATCCCAGTCATCGATTCGAGAAGATGAACGGGCCCGCTAAGGTGGCTCGACGTCATGGCAACATTGAAGCCCCTCACGCCTGCAGGTGCTTGAGCCAGCGACCCAGACGATGCAGGTGGCAGCGGGTGCGTCGTCAACGCTACCTTTGGCGCTGCCTTGTGCGGCGAGGTGGGTGAAAGTTCGGACAAGCCGCAGTGCGGGCACGTCACTGCCCACCTTCAGTCGTGCGTACGCCTCGCCGTGCTGCGCCAGCGGACCCTGCAACCCCCGCTAACCGTGTGGCGTCCGCCGCACTGTTGGCGCACCTCTCGCAGCGGATGCAAAAGCTGCCGGCGGCCACACGCAGGTGCCGTGCTTGGCGTCCCCTTTGCCGACGCCGAGCGCAGCCGCCATGGAAAGCCCCGTTTGGGTGTGGAAAGCCAAAGTCCTCGGTGCGCGTGTCCGCCCGGACTGCGTTGTTGTCGCCGCTGTAGCCGGCAATGTTGGCGGAGGTCTCGGCCATGTGTGGTAGTGCTACACACCACAAGATGGGAGTGGGGTGACGCCCGCCATGAGGCGAGGGTCCTCGGCGCTGTGGACACGGTGGCCCGTGTGCTTCGTGGCCCCCAGCATTCTCATCATTGGTACCAGCATCATCGCGTTGGCTGATGCTGGGGATCGACTCTGTGCTTGGAGTGCCCTGCGGCAAGTGGTTCCGGCAGACTCCACTGCCTCATCCCGCTGCCACCACCGCTGTTACTGCTGCAGCTTCGTGTTCATCTGGTGCCACATGTCTTTTGATGGCAGTGACGAAGATGCTGGGGTGACTACACTGGCGGGCTCCTTAGCCTCGATGTCCTGTGCACAGTCGCTGAACATACCTGGGAGCTGCCCACCTCTCCGACCATGCGCAGTCACACACCGACGTACATGAGCTGGGGCTAGTCGACGGCAGCGGTATGGGTAAGGGAAGGAGAGGAAAGGGAGGGGAGAGCAGGACGCACAACAAGTTATGCAAGGACAAAGATGGGTGAGCACTGTGCAGCAGCGATTAAAAGGGGCATTCGCGGCTCACATCGTGTAGGCAGCGGAATGGGAGATGGCTGTGAAGTCAGGGGAGAGAGGCGGGTGAGGTGATGATGTGAGCACCAGTGCCCAGCTTGCATACTCCTGCACACAAACACACCTACGCAGTTGGTGAGCTGAGCCGGCGAAGGCACGAAGGGACGCGGGTACGCGCTCAGGCTGATGAGTGGCTGAGTGAGAAACACAACCACGTCCGAAACAACGCTGGTGGTGAGGCGGAGAGAGAGAGAGAGCGAAAATGAGGCGCACAAGCACCCATACACTTGTGCCCTCAACGTGTACGCGCTGTCGTACCACTGGGCGAAGAGAGAGAGAGCGAGCGAGAGGGGGGTGAAAAGAGCCTGATGCACAGTGCCGCCAGCCTCTGCTGGTCGCCTGCGCTTCTTCAGCACTCCTCCAGATTTGGGAAGTCCAATTTCGCTGAGTCTTCGCTACGCTTGCGGGTCTTCAATTATTCCTTAAATGGCCGTGTGGTCAGGACCAAATCATGTCCATCCGCCGTCGCACGTCTCTGCGCATGGGCGCATGAACTCCCCATGCTGTATTGTGTCCAGTGTGGTGTGCATTGCACAGTGTCGGTGCTCTCAGTGCCGGTGGGAGTAAGGAGACAGAGGGAAAGATCCCCCATGGGCTCTTCGCGGAGGGGGTGGCTTCCCAGCACGTCGACTGCGGAACAGAAAAGGGCCCAGCACCGGCCTAGAAGCCCTCCACGGTTGCGCATGAAGTCACCGATCCCGCGCTGAGCCCTGAAGAGAAAAATAAAAGCTGAGAGAAGCCTGTCACCCGCCAGACCGCGTTGCCACGAGCGGGGGCGGCCTTTCAAGTGCCTGCCCGCATAGCGGAGACTTCTCAGGCCCGAGTAAAGGCAGTGCCGAGTCGTCGGCGGCTCGCGGCGCGTGACACCCCGAGTGGTGCTGCAGTCCTTGGCGAGGCTGCGCGGCAGAGCATCCACCGGGCTTTGCTGTACTGCAATGTAGAAGAGCACCGCATCTACGCCTCCCTCTGAGAAGCAGAGGCTTCTTGTGTGCGTACACAGCCGGCTCAGTCAGTGGCCTCTTCCGACTCCGCCGAAGCCGTGGTGCGTCCCCTGTGCTGCCACGATTGCAGGCTGACCCGTGGCCGGTGCGATGCGCAGTGTCCGGCCTCTGGCCCCCCCCGCACCTCTGTTTGAGTTGCCACGGTGCGCAGGGCATCGTCCTGTTTCCCCCTTCTGGTCATCTTCTCAGTTCTTTCTTTTCTCCAGCGCCTTCGGAGTCCGGCGGTTATGCTGGAAGGGGGGCGGTGGTGACGCACCGCCTCGCCAGGGATGTACGGCTCGCTTAAGGCAATAAATGAGAGGAAGGGTCAAGGGAAGAAATCCCCAGCCCTGCTCGGTGGGACCCCTATGAAGCCGTGCGCAACGACACCTCGTATTCGGCCAGGTCTCTCCATCTTCCTCCAGGCGAGCGTAATTTTTCGTGGTCCGCTTAATCGGGTCCGTGCTCGAAGCCTATCCACAAGCTACGCGGCACCCTCTAACCCTCGTGCAGCTGTGCTTGCCTGGGTGTTAGTAAGCGCGGAGAGGAGGGAGTTGACGGCGAATATTGAGGGCCCTTTTCGTTCGCATAGAGGAGGATGCGTATTGTCGGTGAGAGGGGTATGTAATATGACCCATAGCGCACTGCGGTATACCGGACCAGGGAAACTCTCCCTACCGCTACACCAACGCGAGCAGGAGGAAGGGCGACTCGCAAGGCATGACGGAGCTGGGGGGGGGGGGGGGGTTTCGCTCTAGGGCGACACGATGACGACACCAGAGCTCGTGCCAATCCGCTTCACGCCGGCTTGAACGTACTGCATCACCGCATAGTGGTCCCGCACACCACCGCTCGCCTTCACCGAAGCCTCGTTGCCGACAACGGCTAGCATAATGTCAACTGCCTCTGGAGTTGCGCCGCCCGTGCTGAAGCCAGTGGAAGTCTTCACGAACGTCGCGCCAGCTGCCACGCTCATGATGCACGCATCGACGATCTCCTCCTCTGACAGGAGACAGGTTTCGAGGATCACCTTCGACACGGCATTCGCTCTTGCGCAGACATCACAGACGCCCTTGATATCGGTGAAGACATCATCGTAGCACTTGCTCTTAAGGGCGCCGATGTTGATGACCATGTCCACCTCCTGCGCCCCGTTAGAGATTTCTTCTGTCGCCTCGGCGACCTTCATGGCGGATGTCATCTGGCCTAGTGGAAAGCCGCAGACGCACGCGACCTGAACCTCCGAGCCGGCCAACAGCCGTGCGCACTGAGCCACATGGCAGCCGTTTACGCAGACTGCCTTAAAGTGATGCGCTTTTGCCTCCTCACATAGCTGCACGATGGCCGCATGAGAGGCATCCGCCTTGAGGAGCGTGTGATCGATGTACCGGGCGAGGTCGATGCTGTCGGAAGCGCTGCCGGTCCGCCACGTCCCGTTCGTCTCCTTTAAGTGCGCAAACCTCTCCTCAAGTCTGGGGAGGCCGAGCTGGGCAGCAATGAAGCGGACGCGCTGAAGAATCTTGTCATTGAGCTCGCCCTTGTGCCCCGGGCGCGAGGGCATGTCGAAGTTCACCTTCGCAGTCGGCTGCTGGTCGTGCATGACGGTGCAGGAAGGGGTGAACGATGAAGGGGGGAGGGGATGGGAGGGGCGGTACCTGACGAAGGAAGAGAAGCGGAGAGGGCGTGCAAACGTGGAATGCGAAAGTGGCTACGCGTTGCACGAGAACGGCTGTGTCGAGGCCCGTATGACCAAAGTGCGTGGCCACCCAACGTGCTGGGGAAACGGAAGCGCTGCGTAAAGGGGGGAAGGGGGGAAGAGCACACAGGATCGATGAAAGGCAATGAAAAGGGGGGTGGGGGGAGAGCACACAGGGCGGTACTCTGCACACTGCGCAACATTCCTCGATTTCATCCAACGCGGTGCCAACCTCCACCTCGGCACCTTTCAACTTCAGACGCCGTGGGGAAGGAAGCACGGAGTACCCACCACCACCACACACACACACACACAAGCAAGAGAAAAAGGGGGAGACGGGGGATGGCGCCACGCATGTCCCTGCGGTTACCTCTTCTCTACTCTCTCTTCTATCTGCTCTCTGTCAAGTAACTACGACGGCGGCGAAGTGATGGCAGACACCCACTGCTTTGCACGGTCCTCTGCGGTGGGGCCCTTTGACCCTTCGTGGGGTATTGGAAGTGTCCCCTGCTGCTTAGCTCCGATCCGCGCGCCGTCGGCCCGCACCCTCCCCTTTCCTGCGAACTTCCGCGTCCGCTGCGGTGTTTTCGTGTGAAAAGAAAGGGGGAAGGGGAGAGCGTGCGGGACAACACGGAGGCTAAACACCACACACAGAGGAGGCGCGCGCCATATGTCCGCTCGCTCTCCCCTTCCCCCTCCCCGCTCCGCTACTACCGCACCCCTCCCCTTCTTGGCCACACTCCTCACGACTTGCTTGTTTTCTCGCGCGTCCGCTCTCTGCCACGCAGCACGCGAGCCCGACCTCCCCGCGCACTCCGCCCCGGGCCTGTCTCTCGCAGGACCCCACCCTCGAGCTCGACCCGTTCCCCGCACCTGCAGGCAGCGAGGGCCCGCGGAGATGCGCGCGAGTCACGCCGACACTTCGCCCGCCCCATCGATGGCGCAAATGGGTTGGCTGTCGCCGGTCGCTCCGCCGCAGCGCCGCCCAGGGCCCGACCGTCGCCACCAGAGCAGCGCCTCGCCATCGGTAGGGACGGAGGGGGCCCGCGCGGCCTCCCCGCTTCATGTGCGGGGAGTGCCGAACTCCGGATGATGCCACGCGGGAGGGAGGGGGGGGGGGTGTTTTCCTCCGTCATCAGGGAAGCGTCAATCCGTCTGGAAGCAGAAGAAAAGGAGGGAGGAACGAGCGACACGCTGACAGTCATGCAGACGTACGCGCGCAGGCAGACGTGGAGTTCGTCTCTCCTTCCCCTCGTCATACGATAAGCGCCAACTGAAGAGGCCAATAGACAGAGGGGTGGAGTCGCTAAACAAGGAGAGAAGCTGTTCAGGAGGCAGAGATGGCAGCACAGAGAGCCTTGCAAGTTGTCTCGCCCTCTCTCCTGCTTGCATGTGTTTCTACTGGAGGCGGTTCTTCTTACGCTTCGCTGGACGTAGGGCCACGGTGTACCCTTCATGGCTCTCCTCGCCCGAGGTGCAAGGCAGAGGCGCGGCCTTCTTCACCGCTGTGGCGCCAGGCTGCGCCGTCACGAGCTGCTTCGCCACCTCCACCGCGTCCTCCATGGTGTTGATTGGGCACCCCTCCAGCTGCACCGCCGCGCTACTCGGCACGCCGCCGTTGCGCTCATTCAACGTGCGACGCCGCCCCCATGCGATGATGCTGAAGCGATCGGTTGTTGGTGTGTGCATCCGTGGCACGCCGTGAGTGAAGAGCTGGTTCACCTCCCCCGTGAAGGCGAAGCAGTCACCGTTCATCTGCGGGAAGTTGAACTCGCGCTGCGACGCCTCGTGCACGAACAGAAGGCTGCGCGTCGCACCAAGCGTCAGGCCAACGGTGAAGTCCTCACGAAGCGCGTGGCCGCCGTAGGCGTGGCTGTCATGATGCTGCGGTTTCCACTGAGTCCCGTCCCGGTAGTAGTTCAGCCGTGTCGCGTACACGTCCACGTCAAAGTACTCAGCGAGCATGTCGATGATGTCGTTGAAGGTCTGGCTGATGCCGGTCGGATTCTCGAAGACGTGGTGCTTGCTCCACTCAGTGAGGCCGCCGCTGCCGAGCATGTTAGCGCCTGTAGATGCGACCAGCTCCTCCTTGAGGGAATCGTAGAGCCGCATGTCCTTCGCGTCGGAGATAAAGTTGTGGATGTAGATGACGTTGCCGCGCAAGATGGAGCTGAAGTCGTCGATCAACTGCGCATCCACACGGGCCGCCTCTGAGTGCAGTATGCCTGCCGCGTGGGACAGCGCCACGTTCTGGAAGTCTGCCCCGGCGGCAACACGCTGGCGCAGCAGCGAGGACTTCCATGGCCCATCCGCGGTCGTTGAGGTCTGTGACACCACCATCACCGCTTTGTCTTTCGACCCCGCCGTCGTTTCGGTGATCTCATTGGTGCCGACTTGCCTTGTGCTGTGCCTTGCTTCCAAAGTGTTGGAGTGACCTGCAGTCGGCAGTGCTGTGGGCCACTTCCCTTTCTTTCCACTGTTTGGTGCTACGACAGCCGTCCACATCACGCGCGCTGTGTGTGTGTGGCTCTATGGACAGATGATAATGTGTAGGCGCTTACTTCTATGTGTCTTCTTGCCCGCCGCTTGTCTTGTGCGTGGCGTCGCCTTCCCTCCACTGTGTGGAGTGACTGCTCTCTGCTCGGTGTGTGTTTTGGCGAGGGGATGGAAGAAGTGATGAGGTGACTGATAGCAGCGACAATATCCAGAGAAGGGGAGCAGTCTGGCGGAAAAGGATCCGTATACTTTTCTGGTTGGTCTTGCAGATATGTACGCGCCCATGATGAAGCCAACCACAGCAGTGCGTGGCATCTCTGGGAGCAGTGCCACCCCCCCCCCTTACTCTTTGCGGAAAAGCCGAGCAGCCTGCAGTCTGCCCTCAGGTATGCGGCTGGGAGGACTGCAGGCTGCTCGGCGGACAGGCTGGGGCGAGCGCTGGGCCGAAGAGACATGCGACCATTATCAAGCTTGTGCAAGCTCACTACACATCGTGTCGTCGATTCAGCAACTATGCGCAGCCGCCTAGTGCTTCTCCGCCTGCGCCGTGCTGCAGTGGTGCCGAGCGTAATCCTCGGCCTGTGCTGCGCGGCATGCAGCGGCGTTGCAGTGGGGCTGAACAGCGCCAGGCGGTGGTGCTCGACCCGTGGTGAGCCCCTCAACACACCCCTGCACTCTGCACGAGAGAGACATCTCAGCCTCACAGGCCTGTAGTGCATCGGGCCTCTCGGATTTTCAGCACCCCGGCGTAGAGAGAACGACAAGTGCGACGGCGGCGGCTCTGTGCTCCCACAGCAGAACATGCGTGCAGGTGGGTGGGGGGTGGGTGGGGAGGGGGTACCCTCCAGCCTCGCTCCCAAGGACGTGGCTGAAACACTGACGGCCTGGCTTTGCTGGGCTGACCCTACACGACGAATGCACTTCACGCTAGGCGACATCCCTGAGAGGGCTAACCGGTAACGAGTGCAGCTCTCCGTCAGGTGCCAAGCAACGTCGCACGCAGTCCTCGCTTTGCTGAATGCGCCCCGCCGATCCGTACCACCCGATGTGAGAGAGATACGCAGGGAGAACCAGACTGGGCTGGGGCCGCTGAGGGCGAGTGGCCCACTGCCCACTACTTGGCCTGTGTAGTTGATGAAAGGCGCCACTGCCTCGCACAGCGCCGGCGGGACCGCAGAGACATCACCCCAGCGCCGCGTAACCGCTGCCCGATCAAGCTCACTGTCCGCTTTGAAGAGGGATGTGACCTCGCTGCCGTCAGCGATGACTGGCACTCAGCTATACTCGTTCCACAAAGCAGACTAGAAACTGCACCGTGCCCGGGTTGCCGAGTCGACCTGCGAAGACGGTGCCCACCACAGCGACAACGGCACGAAGACGCGCGAGCCTCCGACTGCCGCGCTGACCCCGCGACCACCACGACAACCCGAAAGTGCGCCAAAAGGGAGGAGAGGCGAATTGGCCATGCAAGCACATCCGTCACAACGCCACCGCGCATACACAACTGCCAGGCATTCCTCATGAATAGTGTAAAGTCTCTGACCAATGGTAACGACCTTCAGGAACGTTACCCCACGCGATAGAGCCGCTTGTCGATTGCTCCGGACGCCAAAACGGGCGCGACTAGGAGCAGCTTTCGAGAAGGCACCCTGCGCGTCGCCCCAGGATCACCCTCCCTCGGATGTGTGCCCCAAACACCCCCAGAACGCAAGCCTTGAGGAGTACAATACAGTCCTGCAGCGCCCTCACCCCCCCCTCCGTGAGTCTCGATCATAAACCCGCATTCACGTCATCCATCCCCCTCCCCAAGCACTGCGCGCATCACCCGGTGGGACAGGTCATCCACCGCCTCTCCGTGCGAGAGAGCAGGCAGACACATTGATGAAGAAATGCCCACGGAAGCCAAAGCGATGTTGGGTAGACCCTCCCTACGCGTCCCACGGGAATCCAGCCCCACGCCCTTCCAACAACTCCCGCTGGGTGAGTTCGAGAGACGGTACCCCGCAGAATCCACTGCGGCTACGCCCCGGGCTGAAAGTGCCAAGGCTTTCCAGGAGTAAAGCAAGACAACGCTGCTGAGCATTGGCAACCAGAGCGTCTCCACCGGCTGCATCCCTGCTACGCGGAAAGAAGTGCTCGCTGCGCCGCTACTGAGGCCGCACATGTCCAATGACAATCTCGCGTCCTACCGCCCAGTGACGCTGAGCAGCCTTCGGTGCGAGTTCATCGAGTGAATCATCTCGCGACGACTATGCGACCATCTTGGAGACGAGAGCCAGCCACCAAAGTCTGGCTTCCCTCTCCACTGCTTCACCTTTTAGACCCCCCTCCCTAGGCTTGCTCCTCCACACGATAGCGCAACGGCGGCCAGACGCCAAGAGAGAAGCGCTGCTGGTGGACCTCACGCTCGCGCGTTTGGCTTCGACCACACCACCTTCATCGCGACTCGGAAGAAGTTCAAGGCAGACCCGCGCCTTCCTCGCGAAACCCATAAAATGTTTACGCAGTGGTTGCACTTGCGCTCGCTTCCACGGGAAGTCAAAGATGGCCAAGTTTGCATGCAGGACTCCACCAAGAAGCTGTCCTAGGGCCTCGCTTCCTCATCAGTGCAGTAGGCTCCCTGAGCGTGGAGCTCGACAAGATGCCCTGGCTGCAACACGGCTTCTTTGCTGATGGCCTCACACCCCTCACATCCTCCGCAGATGAAGATGTCAAGTCAGCCACGCTACAACCCGCCCTCAGGAAAGCGGCGTACTGTGCAGTGGAGCACTTCGTGCAGCCCAGTACCCCCCTAAGGCGAAGAACACCCTATCTCTCGTGCACGGCATCGCCACCAGCCGAAACTCTTCGCTGGACATACACGCTTAGGGAGGATCGCCGCTCCTGCCTACCCGGCGTGGACTTCCAGCCCATGCGCGGCGCTCGGTTCCCTGAAGCACAGGCCCGAGGATTCAATAGTGCAAGGGCGGTGCGCACACGCTGTCAAGTACAGCTGACATGGGGGGAAGGGGGGGGTATGTCGCACCCAAGCAAGCGATGCAGAGGACACACAAGCACGAGCGATGCGTAAAGAGAAGGGCGTGCGGAGAGGTATACCAGCCAGCCCCAATGCGCGCGCGGGCGTGTGTGTGTGTGTGTGTGTGTGTGTGTGTGGAACATGCCGCAACCCTTCCCTCTGACCTGGTGGACTGATGGAGGCACAAATGCCGGAGGCGCGATTAAACCACCCCCCACATCATACAAACGAGTCCGCTGTGGTGAGCCACCACGCGATGTTATGAAATGCTGCGGCCTGAAGCGACGGGGGAAGGGGGAAAAGTATGGCATACAGGCAGAACATCGAGTCTCACAGGGGGCCTGACCTGAGGCGGGCCAACGTCCTCCTTGGGCTCATCTAGCGTGCACCTACACCACCTCCTGTTACCCGTCCGACCGACGCCACCGCTTCCGCCCTCGGGCAGGACCCTGGACACGGCCCGCTTTGAATCGAGGCATACAGTCCACGCAGGCCCGTCTGGTAGCCATCGTGCAGTACGCATGCGGAGAAGGGACGAAGAAGAGTGGGAAGAGCCCCTTAGGTGGCATGGCCCTATTTGACGGCACGCGGTTCCTCCCAGATGGCCAGGGTTTAGCCGCAGCGCAACGGAGCCATGAGTTAGCGGTGGCTGTAGGCGTGTTGTGGTTGACGTGTGCGTGGTAGAGTGGACACGCTGAAAGGGAAAACGATGCGCGCGTGCATTGCTAGCTGCCGTGCAGGCGGTGGGTGAAGAGGAAACGGGGTGGGAGGGTCCATGGAGAAGAGTAAAGAGAGAGAGAGAGAGAGACGGCATCCAGCAGCAGCCAGCAGGAACATGTACGTGCGCAGTGCGCTCCAGCAAACCCCCCAAAACAGAGAATGGCAGAGGGAAACGCCCCAACTGTGTGTGCGAGAGAGAGACAGGACAGACAGAGGCGCGTACATGCCCAAAGGGGCGCACCAGCATCAAGGCGCGATTACTTGACCTTTGCGCCACAGCCGCTCGAGCAGCCTCTGCCCCTGCACGTGGAAGCGCGGGAGCAGGTGCTTTCCGATCTCCCCCCACCCGCCC
This sequence comes from Leishmania braziliensis MHOM/BR/75/M2904, assembly GCF_000002845.2. NCBI lineage: Eukaryota > Euglenozoa > Kinetoplastea > Trypanosomatida > Trypanosomatidae > Leishmania > Leishmania braziliensis. The sequence goes on along the minus strand of NC_009276.2, from coordinate 435,409 downwards.
GCCTCTTTTTCTCTGCAGATCGCTCTTGTCTACTTAGTCCGCTGAAACGCACACCAACAGAAGATGAAAGGGGGGCAGACATTGGCCCAAGAGGGAGACGTCTACGTGCGTCTCGGCTGATTCGAACGGCACGCTGAGCATCCCTTCTGCCTCCACCCCCTCCTCACTTTGCGCTCTTCATCGTTGGACGTTAGTTCTTTCCCCCGGGTAGCCCATGGTTGCATTCAATTCATTTTCTCCGTTGCTCAGCCCTTCCTGCGGCTGCGGTTGAGGCCCGTCAATAGCGCAGCAACCACCAGCTCTCCGGCGTAGTAAATAAGGCGAGGAGGTCTAGCGGAGGGGAGCGACGGTAGGGACACAAAAAGCGCGGAGGCCAGCCACACCAGTGATGAGTGGGCGTACATCGGTGCCACCCTTGAGGGGAAGGGCGGGTGGGAAGAGGAAAAGGGCAAAACAAAGCATGAGAAGCGCGCTCTACATGGCAGAGATGGAAAGACAGGGACAGAACTCACAGCCACAGGGGTGCACCACACTGTCACACGTCTATGGAGGGGTTCTCTTCAAACAAGTCCACTCTCTGCCACGCAGCACGCGAGCCCGACCTCCCCGCGCACTCCGCCCCGGGCCTCTCTCTCGCAGGGCCCCACCCTCGAGCTCGACCCGTTCCCCGCACCCGCAGGCCGCGAGGGCCCGCGGAGATGCGCGCGAGTCACGCCAACACTTCGCCCGCCCCATCGATGGCGCAAATGGGTTGGCTGTCGCCGGTCGCTCCGCCGCAGCGCCGCCCAGGGCCCGACCGTCGCCACCAGAGCAGCGCCTCGCCATCGGCAGGGACGGAGGGGGGCCCGCGCGGCCTCCCCGCTTCATGTGCGGGGAGTGCCGGACCCCGGATGACGCCACGCGGGAGAGGGTGTGACGACAGTGAGACAAGGGGAAAGAAACGAATGAAGATAAGAGAGGAAGAGAGCGTACAGAATGGGCCCACGCAGAGATAGCCCGAGAAAGGCCGCTTAGAGGTGGCGAGACAACGTTGAACAGGAAAGAGGCGCGGGTGTGGAACATAGGAGACTAAGGCGGCGCTTACACGGATGTCGGTGTGTTGGTGTAGTAGACAACCCATTAGAGGGACGTCCTGCCTCCCTTGCGTTGTGATCGCCGTCGCCGCATCTCACCGACTCTCAGCCCCGCTATACCTTTCCCCTCATAGCGTCTTCCTCTGACGCCCTCCTGCGTTGCACCCACTTTCTGCCTTAGCGGCTCACGAAGGTGCATCACTGTGGCAGTACTTTACTGCCTGTTGGCCGCTACGTATGACCGGAAGGCGGAGAGCTCGCGCGGGCCGCTGTACTGGTTCGCACCCGACTTGTCCCTCTTGGGGAAAAACTTGAGAGTTGGGAATCCACTGATGCCGAACTCCTTCGCGATTCCGCGGTAGGCACTGGCATCGATGCGGGCAATGATGATGTCCTCCGAGATGGGGTAGTTGTCCGCCAGCTCCAACCACACGGGCTTCATGTTGTTGCAGTGGCCACACCACGGGGCGTAGAACATGACGAATACATTCTTCGAGGGGTCCTTCACAATTTTGTGGAAGTTTGCCGGGTTGAGCTCCACCATCTCCGCCTCAGCGAAGAGCACAACGAAGGCGACAGCCAACACAACAGCGAAAGCCTTCCTGAAGAGCGACATGGCGGGGAGAGTACGGTGAGGCGGAGAGAGGAGACGTAACGCCAAGGGAGCGAGGATAGAAACAAAAATTTCTCGTATGCTAAATAGGCTCAAACTGTGGCGTGGTGAAGCCGTTTCGCTCAGAGGCGCAAAGCAGTCGACGGGACGGCGAGCATTGGGATAATGATGGGGGGCATGGCGGCAGTGGGGAAAAGTGGGGGGAGGAGGAGAGAAAGGGAGGAGAGGGAGGGGAGGGAGATGAATGATGGCCACATGTGGTGGCCTCTCATTACGCACGTGAGAAGTGCAGGGAAGGGAGGGCAGTGGGTTGCCTCGTTCGCTTTTTACGCTTATTTCATATTTGTCTGTGTCGGTGCTGTGCACACACACACACACACACCTCCACCGGTTGCGAGTCTTTTTCGACCCCCCACCAGTCTTTCCTCTGAGTGGTTCAGCGAAGAACGAATGGATTCTAGTAATCTGCCCAACTCGTGCGCGGGAACGGGGTAGAAGAGCCCCACACGTCGAGTAGTGAAGGAGAGGACCATCTGCGGCAGCCGTGAACAGAGAGGGAGGGGGGTGCAGGTGGATGTGAACGCATTAGCTATCAGCAGCGCCACCTGAAGAGACGAAAATAACGACATGCACATCTACCGAGGGGGCGGGAAATCTATCAGCGGAGATGATCAAGCCTCACTGTGTCTCCTCCCCTTCCCTCAGCCACTCTCTTCCAGAGACACATCAACGTCCGCACATGCGCCATCGCCCGCCTTGCCCTCTTCTCATGCGACGCAGTCGCTGGGCCTCTGTAGAGAACGTCTGTCATCCCCCCCCCCCTGCAAGGGGGGGGAGATGTAGCACGTAGAGTGGATGATGAGGGGGGGGGGGGGCGAAAAGGCACAGCTCTACAGCAGCAAAGATGACCCATGCATGGATGGTTTGTGCATAAGCTGCACTGCAAGCACGAGCCAACAGAGCGAGAGGGAGAAGTGCGGGGTGGTAATCGGGGGGAGGGGAAGGAGGAGAAGAAGCGCGCTTACGGCTGCAACAGGGCCCGCTTCGCCTCGACGACTTCCCTCAGCTCCACCTCCGACAAGGGACGATCTTCAACTAAGTTCTCGAAGGTGGTGCTGCTGCCCGTCGGTCGTGCGTTGATGCTAGGCATCACTGTCGTCACGTCCGTCGAGCGAGGCAGTGCGTGGTGCATCACCGTCGCCGCCACAGCGTTCTTCTTTGCCCTCGGGCGCAAGTCCAGTCGGCGCAGAAGTGTGTGGGCGGCGGTGTGCTCGGGACACGTCGCCGACACCACCGCTGCCGCGTTGGCTGGCGCCCCTGGCCATGGGTGCGACGCTTCCGAAAAGGGTAGCAGCTGCTGCTGCTGCTGACGTGAATACGCTATCAGGTACTCACTGGCGCGTTCTTCGACCATGGCGAGGCACTGCAGCAGGGTGCCCTGCTGTACCCCCTCCAGCCCCGTGAGTGTACGGAGCTCGTCGATGCTGCACCCCAGCCCACGAAACACTTCATTCACTTGTTCAACCACCTGTGCCAGCACCGCTGCGCTCTCCTCTTCCTCTTTCTCCTGCTCATACACGCGATCACGCATTGCACCGAAATTATCGAGAAGGTCAAACATGCGAGAAGAGCGCTCTTGCCTGCCTTCGGTCGACGTTCCAGGCACGCTCGAGCCGCCGCTCTTCTCGGCTGCCATGGAGGCTGTGGCAGTCGTCAGGTCCTCGAGCGTGTCGGCAACGGCGAGTGCTGCGAGAGCAGAGGTGGATGTGAAAGGGTGTCCCACCGACTCCGAGACGCTGGCTGAGCTGCCTGGACTTCTGGTAGTCAAGTAAGATGCGGTGACGCGATCACCAGCACCCCCGCTGATCGACATTATTAGCGCCGCTTTCTCTTTCTCGAGCGTCACCATGTTGCGCTTGATTACGTTAACCTCCTCAAACACTTTATACCGCTCGTCAGCCGCCGTGTCCATGAACCCGGCCACGTCCTCAATGGCGTCGCTCTGCACAATGGCGGAGAGCCTTCGGTAGTAGTCTTCGAATAGGCGGACCTGCGCCTGGTTGCTGTCAAGTGACAACTCGCTCTCTGGGGTCTGTAGCTCCGCACCGCGATCCCTGCCAGCAGGACCGACCCCATCGGCGGCCGCGATGCCGCGCTCTTCAGCAAAGGCACTGCTGCTTAGGTTTGACCCGCTGGCGGCTGTGGCTCTCGTCTCGTCGTTGAGGCGGCGAGTAGTGGTGCGACGATGTTGACGCTCAATGGCGGCCTTGACGTTGTTGTTGTCCTCCTCCAGGCCCTCCCGCTCCACACGGGTCTGCATGATGATCCGGCGCAGCTCCTCCAGCTGGTCATTGTTTGCCGCCTGTGTCTTGGCGTTCTCGTTTTGCACCCTTGTCAGCTCGTCGAAGACCGCCTCATACTGATGACTTTCCTCGGCCATACGTGCCTGCATCTCGGTGAGCTCAGCAACGACGCACTGGCGCTCCTCGCACACGAGGTTACACACCTCCATCAGGTATGCCATCTCGCGACGCTTCGCCAGAAGCGCATCACACTGGCGGTGGCACATTGTGTCGTTGCTCGTCTGGCTCACCAACAACGTGTCGATCTCAGTGCGCACCTCCTGTGCCTCTTTGATAGCAGCGTTGAGGCGTTCCTGCTCACGCGCCACCTTTTCCTCTAAGCCACGGAACCGCTCGTGGATCAGTGCCCTGTAGTTGTCGGCTGCTGCACTGCGCGCCGCGGCTGACACCTCTGCTGTAAAATTCTGTCGCCTCAATTCCTTGCGAGCCTTCCGCACATCAGCGAGTCGGGCCTGCGACTCCGCGAGCTGGCGCTCGGCCTGTGCACACTCGCGGCGGCGCTTCTGCACTTCGGCTTTGGCATTCTGATACTTGAGAGTGGTCGACCCAATCAGCTTCGACTCTGAGCGACCAGCCGGCGCACCGGAAGTGCGCTCATAGCTGGCGTAATCCTTCAAGGCCTGCACTTCAGCCAGGGACATGCACTCTTCCATGCGAATCGCCTCGAGCCGCTCGCGCAGCTTTGCGTTGTCATTCTCGAGCTTCGAGACTTCTTGCTCCTGCAGCACGCTGATGCGCCTCGCTTCCTCGTCTATGTCACGCAGTCGCATCTCTACCTGGGTAAGCCGGCGGCGCACCTGCGTCTCTGGCATAGCAGCAACAGCAGCGGCAGCAGCAGCACCCCCGCCTCGTGCGGCGGTGCTGTTTGGATCACTGCGGGACGCCTGAGGAGGGCGTGGAGCGCGAGTCGGTGGCGCCGCCGCTTTCATTGTTCCCGCAATGTGCTCTCTCGCCCTACGCGGGTGCCGGCGTGCGGCAGTTCTCGAGAAGGAAACGCCCAACCCACCCGACGATGCGAGTGGGTGTGTGTATATGGGCGCGTGAGAAGACTGATGGAGGGGAGGAGAGAGAGGGAGAGAGGGAGAGGGAGAGACTGTGCGTGCGTCCGTGTGTTTGTGTCGGCACTTCGGAGAGGGAGAGGCGGGCAATCTCGAGACTGCCTGCCCGCGTGCCTCTTTTATGCGGCATCCATTGCCCTCTCGGACGAGTGCCAAGCGGACGGGGAAGTAGATGAGTTCACGTCAGCGTAACAGCTCGCAGAGTCCGAGCCTATATGGGCCTCTGCCCCTTGCGTCCTACATGTGCGAAAGACACATCAACGCCATCCGCAAGAAGTGAGGGGAAGGGGGGGGGGGGCATTTTTACGTGGTGAAGAGCTCTTTCATCTCTTGTAGCTCCAGACGCAGTAGCGCGGCCTCTCGCTGCTTGCCGTCCAGCTCTGCTTGGAGTACTTCGATGTGGTTGCGCAACTCCATGTTTGCTCCTTGGTAGCGCAGCAACTCTGCCGCCAGTAGCAGCACACCCGAGCTGTCTCTCTCTGGCTGAGCCGAATCGGTGTCGCACCTTCGAGAGCGTACTTGACTCTCCCAGCCGCTGCGCGCTTCCTCAGGTAGCTCCTCCGTCGTGTGCGGAGGAGGGGTCATAGTAAAGCGGTTTGTGGGACGCGACAGAGCGTAGTCCAGAGTCGATGCCGCATCTCCGCGTCGCGTGTGGCCATCACGACTGTCCTCGATCCTTTCTTTCGATGCTTGCGCCGGTTGCAGCGCCACACCACCCACGCTTGTAGCAACGAGTTTTCGGATGGAGGACTGGAGAGACCTGGCCCCAGCTGCCACCGCTTGTGCTCCCCCTCCTCTGTCAAGACCACCAGCGTTACCTGCTTCATCAGCTTCTGGATCGATTCCATGCAGGTTCAGAATGTAGCGGATGAACGACTGTGCCGACTCCGCAGGGTCTGGAGCAGCAAGAGCAGCAGACGCCATGCCGTCGAGTGCGTGCGAAGTCTCCGCATGGCTCCCCGAAAGTGGGTACGTCGGTGTCTCTGCACCTCTTCGGCCGCCGTCGACCCGTACACCAGCCTTGTGTGTCGCCACGAGCGGCAACTCCTCAAGTGGCACGTACTGGGCGCCGTCCGTAACGTCATCCTTGACGTCATGTGGGCGGTGTGGCGAATGGGCAGACAGCGGCGGTCGGGTAGGCGCGGTGGTGGCTGCTGGGGCTGAGTGCTGCTGATAGTGGCCTTGTGAGTGCGAGGGTGCAAGCCGCGGTGAGACACTGACACCATCCACGGCATCGCGAGCACCGGCAGGCAGCATGTCGCCTATGGCGTCCGTAAGATCCTTGTTGTCAAGGCGCGAGTTCGTGGCTATGCGAGCGGACTGAAGCGGGCCATCATCGCCGCGGAGGAGGGGTTCATGTACCATGGCGGCCTTATCCTGTCTGATGGTCGCTCCCGCCGTGGCGGAGGTGGCAGTATATACTTTGGCCAGCCGCCGCCGCAGCTTCTGATTCTCGCACACGAGCGCCTGCATAGCTCGTATTTGTTGGGTGAAGATGCCCTCATCCTTGCGGAGCTCCCGCTCGCACAGTGCCAGTCGCTCCTTTGTTGTCGCATGCGAGGCGCACATGCAAGCAATCACCTCAGCTTGCTCGTCGTACTGTTGCTGGAGGCTGGCGTAAGCGGACTGCACCTCGCGTACCTTTAGCGGTGTCATCATCGACTCGTCCTTCGCCCTGCAGCCCCTCGTCGCTGCGGCGCCGGTGTGTGAGTCCTCGCGCAGCGACAGCGGAGAGACCATGGCGGTGGAGGGGCTGCCACGGCGACCCAGCGGCGACTGCGCGCGTCGCAGGCGCTCGTACTGCTGCAGCGGCTCGTTCAGAATGCGCAAAGCCAGGGAGCAGTACTGCAGGGTCCGCAGCGTCTCATCGCGATTGTACGTGTCGGGTGCCACGCAGGCGATGAACACTGTAGCGCTGTTGCCGCCAAGGGTGTCCTGCAATAGACGTGTTAGCCGACTGCTGCGGTAGGGGACGTGGTGTGAACGCTGATGCCTGCCACCACCACCCTGGTCAGTCTCCTTCCCGTTGGCAGCTCTATTGATGCGACTCAGCGCACGCATGACGTTGCCCAGCGCCAGCAGCCCAGTGTTGATGGCGATACTTTCCTGGAAGCGCACGCCGACGTTGCCAGTCTTCTTCTCTCGCTCCGAGCCGGCCAAGTCGACGACGTCAAGCCGGCACGCGTAGCGAGAGTGGAAAAGGGTGAGGATTGCGTGGCTGCGGCTGGAGCTCTCGTGGACGTTTGTCGCCCCTGTCGCGCGTCGAGTGTCACCACGGGCGATCAGCACCCCGGCTTGCTCGACCGTGAAGATGGGGACGATGGCGGCGCCCAAAAGAGCACAGCCTGTCGTCGCCGATACCGCCGCCTCACGCTCGTCCGTCGGAGGGCATTGCAGGTCCACGCGCTCCAGGCGAGGACGCTCAGCCCTTGCCCCCGGTACCGTCGTCGTCACGAGGCGGATGTTGTCAGGTTCCTCGCCATTGCGTCGCGAGGCGGCGGCGGCTGGACCCTCCAGCAGGTCGCGAATCGTCTCACCGTACACCTCGACGTACTGGAGGTACAGCAGTGGTGCTGTTCCCGTGGGAGAGGTTCGCGTCTCTACGCTGGGTGGCCCTGCCGCACCGCTGCGCACACCGTTGTCGGCCATGATGTCTCTCAGCAGCAGAGGCAGCAGTGACTGCACTGTGAAGGTCTTGCCTGTGCCCGTCTGGCCGTATGCGAGGACGCTGGCGTTGAAGCCCCGTAGAAAGCGGGTAATCAGTGGCGCCACGGACTCGGCGTAGATGAGCTCTGTGGCGTCCTCCATCATGTAGACCCGATCCACCTTAAAGACACGGTTGTCGCCCACGCTGACGTGCGTCGGGTTGAGCACGAGTGTGTTGAGTTCCGCATCGGGGGGGTCAGAGGCGATGAAAGGGCGGATACGGACAACAACGTGGACGCGCTCCGACATGGCGCTGGTGGGCCACTTAAAGACCCTCGTCGTGGTGCGGTCAAGGAAGAGCGGAGTAACGCAGACTGACGCGTGCCAGGGGAGTGGGGGGAGAGGAAGAGGGACAGGGACACCGATGTGTCTCTTTCGCCTCAGAGCTGCCCAATCATAATCTCTATGGAGCAGGAGACTTCTATCAAACCGCACACAGGCGCAGGCGCGCGCTCCTATGTGTGCGTGCGTATGTATGTGGGGAGGTGCGCGTGTGTGTGTCTGCTGATGGATGCCCAGCGATGTGTCTGTACGGGGCGTGTCGGTGTGCGCCGCTATGTGCGCAGTGGAAAGGAAAGACGAGGGTGACAGAGAGTAAAGAGGGACTCCTCACAAAACAACCGAGCGCAGGTGGGTGAAGTGGAGATACGACCGTCAGTGAGAGAAGCGCTTCCACGACAAGTCCGTCGCGCTGGGAAAACCCAGGAAGGAGTAGGACCAGGGTTCGTTTGCCGTCCCCCCTACCACCATGACTGCCTCCATGCGTTTCAGTGGCCCTTGTCCCCTCCGCCCTCTCTCTCTCTCTCCCTCTTGCCACACCTAAAGAGCCGGAAAAGATGCCACAGCGCACGGCCATGTCTCTGCGTTGTTGTCTCACGTCTCTGTTTCGAGCCTATTCATTACAGCTTACATCCAGCATCGCGCTTTCGCGCTCACACACGCACGCGCTGGCGCTTGTAAATGGAGAGAAAAGCAAAGGAGACGAATGCACCCCCTCCCCCCACCTACGCTCCCTGAGAGGGAGAGGGAGAGACACGCGCCGACCCAGTTACAGTGAGGGTGGTAGTGGCACGCGCGCAAGGGACTCACAAGACCCCCTCCTCTCTCTCCCCGCCTCTGTTTACTAGAACCGCCACAAGCAGCGGCGGCGCACGAGGAAAGTGAGGGGAGAGAGCGCGAAGGTAGATGAGGCCAAACAGCGCGTGCACACACACACACACACCGCGCAAACAGCAGTCCGCCTCCTCGACTGGATTCAAGCCTCACCGCGTGTCATCGGGGTCACCACCACGACCGCCTGCATCGTCAGGCAAGGAACGGTGTATCCGTGCACTTGGGTGGCCGTGGGTGCGGCTTGGTTATGAGGATGCGCTCCTCCGGTGTCATGTCGTCCGCCGTCGGCTTTGGCTCGTCGGTGGTGCAGCGCACCATCAGCCGAAGCAGCAGCGGCGATTTAAGCGTAGAGGCGGACGACGTGCAGCGGCTGCGCTTCTGATCCGGTGCGCCCGTCACGTCGTCATTGTCTGCGTCGCGCCGACACTTCGTCGCCGCGCTGCCGAGAATCTCGAACCGCTTCGCCTCCATTTCGGCGCTGTCACCGCCGTGGATGAGCTCCATCTTCAGGGCATTGCGCTTTGCGTACATCGTATAGTGGCGGCTCATGCCGATCTTCTTCGCCTCCCCGCTCGTCGTCGGCAAGGATGACGGCGACACCTCACCATCGTCGTCCGAGTCGCTAATGGCGACGGTAGTGGACACCTTGATGCGTGTTAGGACATCGGCGAAGCCAAGCGACTGTGTGGTCCACGTGTCCTGCACCCCAGCGTGATAGCCGAGTCCCATCACGTCATCCTTACGACTCACCTTGACGTGGCTGACGGCACCATCTTGACCCTTGCCAAGTCCGGTGCCCTCTGTCCACCCTGAGCGCTTCAGCAGCGCCTTTCCGAAGTTCTTCTCGGCGTTTGACCAGCGATTGCCGTTCGGGTCGGTGCTCATGGCGACGACAACTATACGCGCGTGATGTGCACGATCTGCCTATAGTTGTATGGGCTAAGCCTGCGAGATAAGGCGGTAGGCAAGGAGTTCGCTGGCGAAGCGCCCCGACAAGCAAGTGGGCAACAGGGGAGAGGGGGAGAGTAGGAAGGGAGGTGAAGGGAAGAAGGACAGGGAGAGGGCCTGAGTTACATCGCAGGCGCAAGGAATGGGAAGGGGGGGGAAGCGCTCGAGACGTGCCTAATGTTGGAGGGTGGGGAACACGGCGGTGGGTACAAGTGCCTCATGATGAGAGCGATCTCCTCCTCTCCCTTTCCCGTCCCCTGACTCCTTCTGTAGAACGACGTAGATCTGTATTGCATTACTGCCCGAACTGAGCGACGCATCCCCCACCCCCGCTGCCCCTACCACGAGCACTGCAGCTTTCTGGCGCTCCTCCCTTGCTTACTTCGCATGGGGTTCGCCCCCCTCCGCCCGCCATGCCAGCACACGCATGCGAGTGGGTGGGCGTCTCCCAATGCGAGCGAGCGAGTACGTGTTGAAAGGCTGGCACGCCCCCGCACATATACGAGTTGAGCGAGGGGAAGGGAGAGGCGAGACGCCAGCGATTGCATCCACGAAAGGTGGCTTGAACACCGAACTCTCTCAATAGGCCCTCACGACCCAGTAGGGAGACGGCGCACGGTGCGCTGCTCCTCGCCCAGCGCCCTCTGCACAAGATCGTCTTCAGTCGACACGAACAGGTGGCGCGGGGGCGGGTCAAGCAGCTTGAGCTCCTGCAGCGACTCCTTCACCGAGGCTGGACACTTTACGAGAAACCCCGGTATGATCTCGTTCATCAGTTGTAGGAACGTGCGCGCGCGGTAATGGTCGCCGGCCACTGCGCATGTGCGAAACAGCAACGCGATAGTGTGCATGTCGATCGGCGCATTGCTGTAGAGTACGCATAAGTCCACCAAGCTGAAGACGCGACAGTCGCCGCGGCGGCTGAACACTTCCAGGACCGGCCGTATGAGATCGTTGGTGATCTTCAGGCCGTGGTACTTGTGCGCGACGAGGATGTTGTACGCCTCGTTCGACCACTCTTCTTTGTGCGCCGCGCAGAAGGCCGTGATGACGTCGGCGTGAGCGCGCTGCAAGATCGTCTGCGTTGCCGCGTCGAGTCGCAGCTGCTCCCCATCACCTTCGTCATCCTCGACGCCGCCGCCGTCGCCGAGGGAGTTTGCACCACCACCACCACCACCAGCAGCAAGATTAATTCCGTTGTGCCTCGAAAAGCGCGGCCGCATCTCCACCAGACTGCGAAGTGACGTCAACAAGTCGGCGTAGATAGCCGCCCTGCCCTTCTCGTCCACCGTGTCACTGTCCAGCTCCAACAGTCGCACCTTGCCTGCGATTAGCTCGCCTTCAATAGCCATGGACGCCGGCACCCGATCCACCACCTCTAGCGCGCGGCGCAGGTACGCGTCCGGGGCGGACTCCTCGATGCGCAGTGCGCGCAGCAGTGCTGAGATGTGAAGTTCCTTCAGCCGCGAGACCTCCTCATCGACCAGGCCTAGCGGGTTGTCGGCATTCGTGTTCTTCTGAAAAAGCACATCGATGTGGTCATAAAGCGCCTGTATGTGGGCGTTCATCGGGGCAGTGGCGATGAGGTCTGCTGCGGCGTCCGCAGAAAATAGCCCCTGCGCGTGTGGCGACGACGATGATTGGCCTGCCGTCAGTGGCGTGTAGTGCTGATTGATGGCCCACATGCAGGCACGGGTGAGGGCGAGAAGATACCGCTGCTGCGCCCAGTACATCGCTTCTGTGAAGATGGCGGCTGCGTCCTCCTGGTGCGTCTCTACGACGGCTGCAAAACGGCCACTCAGGTAGTAGAGGACAATGCGAGCACCACGCGCACCCCCAGCCATGGCGTTCTGCGCCAGGTCATTCGCAATGCTCTGAAGAAAGCGCGTCGGCTTTGAGGACGATGGCGGTGATGACGGACCGTCTCCGTTTGGAGCCTCGTCTTTCCTCGTCACCCCAGCAGCATCGTGGTGCTCCTCCGCCGCTGCGAGTGGACCAGCGCTGATCGCTGTGGCTGTGCGCAGGTCAAGCACATGGAGTAGTTCCATGTAGTCTAACAGCACCGGCAGCAACAGCTCCAGCTGTAAGGAGCCTGCGTTCGTGGCCAACGCCTCCATCACTGCGCTCGATACATCCTTGACTACCTGCAGGAGCTCCGAGTTCAGCTGCGGGTGCGGCTGTGCGTCTAGCTGGGTCAGCATAAACCGAGTGAAGCCGCGCACAAACAATGCGACCGCTCTGCCATCGCCAACCGGCACACGCGCGCTAAGAGGCACAACACCGCCGCTCAGCAGAAGCGTCTCGCGCGAGGGGTACAGGCTGTACGGCACTGCCTGTGCTCGGCCTCGCCCGGTGTCGCCTGAGCCTTGACGCGAGGCTCCCTCATCACCAAAGCCGCCATCCGCGCCAGTGGGCCCAGGGTCACTGGATGAGGAAAGAGCGGCTAAGCTGCTGCCACGGGGGTACCCTTCTCTGCGGTATGAGGCGTCGGGCCGGCCTGGGTAGTACAGCACTGTCCTCTGCTCGATGCCGCCGAACGGCAACAGTTGCTTCGCGAGGCGGGACCACGCGTGCACGTCGGTAGGATACTGCTGCTTGAGCAGAAGGCACTGCAGGATGCTGAGCACTGTGTCGGTCTCGCGGAGGGCATTCGCGTGGGTGGCAGCATCCTCCAACTCACGCCACAGTTGTGCAGACGTCCTGCGGGTGAGCTCTTGACCATTATTCTTCTCCGCCTGCAGAACCGCAGCAGCGGCTGACGGCAAGGCCACCGCCTCCTCGGCGAGAGTTGTAAGCCAAGCACTGAGTGTCTGCGTCGCCGCCGCGCTGCAACGCCGCATTGATGCACAGCGGAACATTCTTGGGAGAGGGAGAGAGGGAAAAGGGGGAGAGGTGCCCGGGGTGCATCAGCATGCACGTGGCCACCCCCAATGAAAAGCATCACGGCTAGACAGAGAGCGCACGCCGAAAATACTGGCGTGTGTGCGTGTAGCACTAAAGTGCCCTCGACTCCTCTCTCTCTCTCTTTCTTTCAGCTGGGAGACGACCAGCTCATCACAGGGAACACGTGAAGGCGTTGATGAGGAAGCGATGGTGGAGGAGGAAGAGGGGGGGAGGGAGAGGAGAGGAGGGAGAGAGAGAGACAGGGGGTTGGTGACGCACAAAGGATGAGCCAACGCGGCAGCAGTGACACACATACTCACGATCATGTGGAACGTTGTACGCCGGCTCTTTTTCGCTGCATGTCGCCTACCGGAGAATCGACGGCGAGAGAAGAGAGGGGAGAAAAGAGGCCCCACGTGCACTGCGGGAGCCCGTGTGAGTGTCTGTGGGTCTCTCCGAGCATCCATACGAGGCTCAGCGGGTTGCATCCTGCGCGTGGGTCCTCTGCTTGCACTCAAGGCGCTCTTAGACGCCATTTGGGGGGGGGGGGGGGGGGCGTCGTCTTCCATTGCAGATCAGTCTGATGTATGACGCTTTCCCTCTCTCCCTCCTCCCCCCTCCTGCACCCACCGTCTCTTGTCTATGCAGCCTTGCGCATGCAGTGCGCAGAGGCGAGAAAGGCAGAGATGCGGGGGGTGAGAGGAGGGCAACGAGAGCGCATAGAACGTCACTTCTGCGCCCCCCCCCCAACCTCCTCCACGGCGACAGGCTCAGTTGATTAGCCCTGTGAAGAAATTCCTACCACAGCACACCATGTGCAGGCCCAGGCAATGCGGAATACCCCTCTTCCGCGCCATCACTCGTGGCGGATGCAGCGGGAGCAGTAACACTCAAAGTGCCGCTGCGCACAGAGTGCTTTGCGTTCCTTGTAGCCAAGCTTCGTCGTGAGGGCGGCGTTGTAGTCGATCAACAGCTGCTCACCGCTTCGGATCGGCCGCAGTGCGACGAGAGTCTTCTCCATGGCGCTCCCGTGCTTCATTGGTCCATGTCTGCCAGCTGCAGGAGAGGTGCCCGAGCTTACCAAGGCGCAATTTGGGTCGCAGCTGTGGTTCAACATGCTCAGAACCGAGTAGAGGGCGATGCCGGACGTTGTGAAGAACTCGTTCGTGTGTATAAGTGCGAAGAGCGACAGCACCTCCTCCATGTACAGGTTCGGCTGGCGAAGTGCCGCGCTCAGGGCGACTGCAAGAGCACCAACCTCGCTGAGGGCTGTTGCCGGCTCGTAGTCGGCGGTGCCACGCAGACATGAAAGTCCTGGCAGACTCAGCGGGTGCACCTGATGTACGGTTGCCATGGAGCATATCTTCGCCACCGTCAGGCACGACAGTGCGGCGCGCGCCTCGGAGCCGGAGATGGCGATGCCTGCTTTATCAGGCTCAGGTAAGGCAGCGGCTGTGCCGCTGCGGTGCAGCAGCTCGCGCATACCTTCACACCATTGCGCTAGCTCAGGGTTGCGGGAGGCGCAGCTGCAAGCATGATACTGCGCCCACGCCGCATCTCTACAGTCTGCGGAGCAGTACGTCTCCTGCTCGCAGTGTGGGCATGCCACGCCAAACGCGTGAGGGTCGCTGACACCGCTGGTACTGGTGATGCTGCTGTGACTGCGGGGGAGGAGTGACGCAAGGCAATGCGCACACTTCGTGTCATCGCTGCGCTGCACGAGCAGCGGCGCCTCGCTCAGGATGCTGCTCCGCGGCGGGATGTGCCGCGTCGCGTACAGACCCCGCCCGTACGTCGTCTGGAACGGCTCCAACAGCTCCGCCAGCGGTGGTGTCGCACTCCGCAGACAACAGCGCCGCACCGCCTGGTTGACGGAGTCCGCCGGCTCACTGTTGTGAATGTGCAGGAGCTCGCCCCTGAGACCGCTGGTATCCGCACCTGGATCGTGGGTGTCTGCCTCCCTCTGAGCCACCTCAGCCTGCAGGGCCAGCACATCCTCCGCGGAAGGAAGCTGCGTGAAGTTCGACGTCGCCATTGCCGAGGAAGAGGACGGGCTGGCTACCGTCGTCGTCGCCAGGGTGCACCGCACAAGTTCTGTCACGTCAGCGACGCCCTTGCGTTGACAGCTCTTCTGTAATGCCTGCGTACATTTGGCTGCAAAGGTGTCTTGACTAGTGTAGCGCCCCGCCACCTCGCCGAGGACGAGTCCCAACGTGTCTTGTGGGTGCCGGTTCAGCAGTCGAATACAGAAGTCCGCCGCGAGGGCGTAGTTACGCTTCACCGTCCAGTGCCACGCACGCTGATGGAGGTATGCGTCAAGCTCCTGGCTGGCATACCAGGCGGTGCGAGCCGCCCGCAGTCGGGTCATGACGGCAGCAGAAAAAACGCTGAGGTGGTGCGAGAAAAAGAGGGGCTGAACTCTACTCAGCAGCGGCCGCCAGACTCTTCACCTGAGTTGCTTCAATGATGACACGCGCATGCACACGCGTGTAATGAGAGACTGCGCAATCAGCGAGTAATGTGAAGCGGGAAGAAGAAGAGGGGAGTGGGCAGGCGAAGGGGGCGGTGCGAGGGAAAGAAACAGTAGAACGCGAGGGAGTTTTCAGCGGCGGCACACCCCGTTACTCGCTCTCTCCCCCCCTCCCCACCCTGCCGCACAGAACACCATGGCGAGGGGGGGGAAGTCAGCGCAGGGACGGGGGAAAGACAGCGTGGGTCCGGGTGATGAATAGGCTGACCTCCCTTCCCCTTGCTCGATGGAGCAGCGGAAAGAAAGAGAGACGAGAGGCGGGTGCAGACATGAACATCAATTTCGCGCTTCCTCCGACACAAGTCAGCTCAACAATGCACAGCCACCGGAGGAGGAATAGAGGGGGCGGGGTGGGGGAGTCGCCTAACGCCTCTCTCCAGAGTCACGGCTGCTCGGCCTCGAGGCTTCGCACATACCAAATGGCGTGCAGTGCGGCGGAAATGGTGAAGAGGACGCTCAGTAAAAAAAAGCAGCACGCCATGAAGGCCGGCAGCACTGGCGAGAGACGCGCCACTGTTCGCGGTGGCTGCGACACAGGCGAGACCTGCTTTGCGTCTGCATCGGTCACCCCGCCACCAGCGCGCGGAGCTGCGGCCTCCCGCACCGCAGCGTCGGCCCCATCACTGAACTGCCGGCGCAAAGCATCCGTGAAGTGCCGCTGGCGTGCCTGGCGCTCGCTCAGGTACAGGGTGGCGAGGTAGCGCGAGCGCATCCACATGATGAAGCCGCTGAAAGACGCTGCTGCGGCAATGAACAGCGAGTGAGTCAGCCCGTCGGAGATGTCAATGCTCACACACAGGAGTGATACGAGTAGTGGCGCAGAAACCGCAAGGAAGGTGATGTAGTGCATCTCCGCAGCTCACCAGCATACGCACACCGGCGCCACGCTCGTGAGCGACACACAAAGAGAAAGGGAGGGAGGGAGGGGGATGACACGCTGTAGAAAACGGAAGAGAGAAGCCGAGGAGGAGGAGGGAGGGGAAATAGGGGAGGGTAGAGCCCCAATCAGCGAGAGAAAAAGGCCCCCAAGCCGATACTGCAGCGGCACTGCTGGCGCTCAGCGGAGGAGAATAGCCAACGTTCACTCGATCGGGGAAGCAACACAGTGGAACAGGGAAGCGATACCGCATCATCTGGGCTCAGAGTCGCTCACTTTGCGCTTCCCCACCAATGAGGCTTTGCTACTTCCTTCCAGGAAAAGGAGCAGGAGGCAAGGGAGCAACCGAGAGCAAGGGAAGGGAGGGGAGGGGGGTAGATGCTCTGATAAGGGTTCAAGTGCATTGGTCTTCGTAAAGAGATACGACGTCGCTAGGGGGGGGGGAGGGTAGTGCGCCTAAGAGGTGGTGGTGATTGAGGCCATCTATGCACCACAATCAGCTAGCCGTCGGCCCATGACACGATGCCGCTGCCACTGCAGGCGAACACGCCGAAGATGAGGCCACTTATCCCTCCTTCATCCTCTTCGTGTACTGGGCACGGCCACGGTCGAGCATGTGGACGACACAAGCCACGTTCGCAGCGCCACGCACACACGAACTTCAAGCCAAGAAATAGGCGGCGTAAAAATATCGTCTCTAAAGGCAACACAAACGCATTTGGCGAGCGGACGGTATGCGGAGAGGGGAGGGGAGGGGGCACTCGGACGGCATTGATGGTCGAAGAGTACCCGCGTGCGCACCCGCCCACGCCTCGCCTCTAAATAAGCTGCCGATTATTCACCGGCGGCGCAGGTTTTCGGCGCAGGTAGCACGCGCGCGCGATCAGGAAGATCCAGTCGGCGTTGACAACCACCTCCTCGCAGGTCGTCTGCACATTGGCCATGTCCTCAGACTGCAGGAGATCGTACGCAACGACTAGTGTCTTGATGGCACTCAGCACTGTGGCGCAGTGGTGCACTGGAATACAGTCCAGCGCCTCCATGCTGAGCGGCCACCGTGTCGCCTTGCCACCCATGCGCGCCGCTGCTGCCGAGGCGGCGTTGGCCGATGCGCCGCGCACCGTTATCACGATGAGCCGTTTCACCTCCCCAAAGGCCTCGAGGAGGATGCCGACCGCTGATGTACCGGCGCGCCGGCGATCCTTCACCTGCCGAAAGAGCGCTAGATCGGTGTAGAGGTTGACGACATTGCCCTTGAGCTGGCCCATGACGTGGTGCACTGCCTCCTCCGTTGGCATGTGGGCCAGCACGATGGGTGACAGACGCTGCTGGTCCACCATCGCACGGTACCACGCAGCGTTCGATGCCATGTGGCCACGACTCATGGTCGACAGCACCACTTGCTGCGGCTGCGACTGCAGCTGGGTAAGCGGCGGACTCTCACTGGTGGTTGACAGCGAGAGCTCCGTGTCGGTGCCAGCGAGTCGCACGATGGATGAGCGCGGCGATGCGTCTGCTAGCGCCACAGCAGCGGAGGCGCCCGTTGCTGCCCCACTTGAGGGCGCTAAGCTGCTGTCACGCGAGCTGGCGCCTGCCACACCATTGCTGCTAATGACACTTTGCGTCCGCTGACGCGCACGCAGCTCCGAGCAAGTCTGCTCTGCAGAGGCCAGCTGATCCTTGACGTGAGCCAAGCGCGCCTCTTCCGCGGCCTGCCGCTCGAGGACGAGGTCGAGCTGTCGCTGCAGCTGCAACTTCTCAAAGATATCCCCGTGCTCAGCCTCCGCACGCCGCAGCTCCATCTCGAGCACCTTAAGTTGCTCCATGTTCTCGCCCATATGCCGCGCGTGCACGCGCTGACGCCAGCGAAGAAAAAAGCGCTGGCCGGTCTCGTAGCTCAGTTGTTGCTCACGTAAGGCCGCCACCGCTGCGAGGGACGCCTGCCGAGCGCGCCGCTCTGTCCAGCGCCGCCACAGCTGGAGGACCCGACGTCCGTGTTGCTGCTGCTGCATCTGAGCGTGGTGCGCAGCAAAGCGAGCGAGCGACGAAGTGCCAGGCACCGGCAGTCCGTCATGAGACGTCGCCGCTGCTGCGGCGGCTTCAGAGGCGTTTTGCTTGCACCTCTTCTGCGCGTCGGTGTGTGAAACCCACTGACGGAGCGCCCGCTGTAGCACCTGCCGCTGCGCCTTGCTTGCGAGAAGCGCCAGCTGCTCGGCTGAGATGCAGCTGCGCTGCCGTCGGATGGTCGTCGCTGCAGCAGCACGCCAGCGGTGAAAATATGAGCCGATCACCGCGGCGTTCACCAGACGCGCGAGCACATGCACGCCTTCCACGGCCTTTTGCCGTACCTGGCGATAGACAAGGTACGACTGCCACCGCAGGAAGTAGGCCTGCAGCTGCAGCTGCTCTGTGGCGCGGGAGAGGGCCATGGCGAGCACATAGGCGCGAATGTGCCGCTGCTGGGCGTCGTAGAAGGACGCCCACTGCCCAAAGAAGCGACGAATCAGCTGCAGGTGAGACTTCTTCTCGAGCGTGTGGGCGACTGCCTCGACTCGCTTGCGCCGGGCACCAACGAAGAGAATGGAGCGCTTCCACATGTCGTAGTGTCGCAGCAGCACCCGCTGCTCGCTCAGCTGCTCGAGGATGCACACGTACTTCTCTCTTCGCTCTGCCTCCTTCTGTTTCAGCAGGTTCACCCGCTCTCGCCACGCTGCGGCGTCCTCAGTGTCCTGCTCCACCACCTGTGCCAAAGTGGAGATGGAGTTCGCCAGATCAATCTCTAAGGTGTTTTGATGCCCGTACCAGACCTTGTTCACACCGTTGCTGGACAACGCAAGCCACTGCATCGTCTGCACCACACTCAGTGAGAGAAGGGCGCGCACGCCACCGTTGCCGGCTGATTGCGATGTTGTCAGCGCGCCCTCGACCACTTCCTCCACGCCGTAGTCGTCGTCTGGGTTGGCGCTCCAGCGCTCCATGAGGCCGTCCGCGTACGCCACCCACAGACTGCAGGTCTGCTCCTCTGCCAAGAGAGATCGCACGCATGGGCTGACGGTGATGCGCTTCAGCATTTTCATGGGGCCACCCGTGTGAAGGCCACCGCATGCTTGACCGCCGTCATGGGTCGCCTCCCTGAGGTGGTTCGACGACACGGGCCCGCGTCTGCCCTTGTCACCGAGACTCTCCGCACCGCGTGCGCAGACTGTACCACCGCGGTGCCACACACATACGGTGCTGTCTTCCGAGGCAGTGAACAGCACATCACGCACAACCGCCATGGCGTTCACTCGCCCCTGGTGACCACGCAGTTCCTGCGGCGTGGTCTGTCCCTGCGGCCGGCTCGCGACAAGGACGCTGTAGACTACACCTGACTCGAACCCGCAGCACACACGCGCGGTGGGGGGAACAGAGGTCATGGCACACAGCGCCCCCGCGCCTTCGCGGACGGAGTCCAGCAGCACTGTCACTCGTGTCACCGCCTCGAAGCCACCTTGCTCGGTGTCCCACAGGATCAAGAGGCCGCTCGCGGAGGCGGATACGATCTGCATATTACAAAGCTCAACAATGGACACGACGCGCTCGGTGTGAAACTGGCCAAAAGTGATGAGCTTGAGAAGCAGTGCGTCGTAGACGGCGACGGAGCCATTGGTGTAGCCGACCCACACGTGTGTAGCGGTGGCGCACAGGGCGGTCGCACGAACGCTTCCCTCAGGCGCGCGCAGCCACATAGACACAGGACTGGATGCCGAGGCACGGTTAGGCGCCGACTCATGGGGATGAGCCGCGCCGCCGGCGGACGATGGCGCTGAAAGCCGCCTCCCTCCTCGTGTAGAAACAAGCCCTCGACTGCGAGGGGTAGGTGCCGCGGTGCCGCAGTGCGAAGTAAGCAACCCGCTCGCGGTACCTTTGGCACCGCCGCTGGTAGCCTTTCTGCACGACGTATTCAACGGCAACTCCGACAACTCCACCTGCCGCGCCGCTACCTCCTCGTGCAGCGGGCGAAGCGAGGTGACAAACTGACCAGTGACGCAGCTGTAGAGGTCGATGGCGCCGGATGCGGTGTTGGCACACCACAGCGTTGCCGTACCGTGCGCCACGACGATGTGCTCGTACTGGCCACGGAAGTTAAAGGTCGTCTCGTATGTGTTCGGCTCAAAGCGCCTGCCGTCCTGCGCAAAGTATGAGGGCGACACACCTGTTACGGACGGTGACGCTGTGCTGGCGGTACCGTGGCCGGTGGTGGGAGCCACCGCTGCGCTACCGCTGACAACCGTCGCTACATCGTCCGCAGCACCTAAACGGGCTTTCTTCTGCGTAGACGGCGACGTGCTGCGCCCTCTCTCGCGGTGTACCGCCGCCAACATGGCAGGCGAAGCGCCGCGCGAGAGCGCCGTGCGAGAGGGTGAGATGGACGCACCAGTCTTCGATGGCCTCGCGGTGCGCGACAGATTAGCCGACGCGGAGCTGCGCATACCGGTCGCGTGCATTCTGGCTGACCTTAACCAAACCAAAAGAAACAAGCTTAGGCTGAGAGAGAGAGAAGGGGGAAACGGCGACGTGGAGTGGGGTGGGGTGGGGGGAGGGGGGGGGGGGTACAGAGAGAGAGAGAGAGAAAGCGCAGACCTTGACGAGACACGAGGAAAGGAGACTCGGCGAGGACGGTAGTGTCAGCACACCTGGTGCGTGCCAGCTGCTTGAGTGTGTGCAAAGTGCGTCTACGTACTGTAGCCAAAGGAGACAAGAATGAGAGAGGGGGGAGAGGGGGGAGAGCGAAGAGGAAAAGGGGATTCTAAGCTGGAATGGCAACAGGCGAGGCGGCGTGTCTGTCGATGTCTGGAGTCAGTCGGGAAGGAGCGATCAAACGGGCCCTTTAGCGCAGTTACTTGAATGACGCGCGTGTGAGTGAGTGAGGGGGGAAGGGAAAGGGAGAGGGAGAGAGAGTTATGTGCAACGCTGAGCGGTCATTCATGAAGAGTCACGGCAACATGCCCCCCCCCCTTCCGGTCAGAGAGAGAGAGAGAAGAGGGGGTGGGGGTGCGACAGTGCGCGCCTGGGCTGATGAAACTGAACGCTCTCCTTCACATGTCTTATGGCCTCTCTGCAGAAACGCGAGCCCGCCGCCCCCACCCCACACACATCGTCCAAAGTGGCATTTTGCAGAGTTGCGGTGGATGGGGGCTCCCTTTTGGGCCTTCTGCTGGCGACTGAAGTTAATACAGAGCTGGAGAAACAAGGGAGAGGGGGGAGA
This sequence comes from Leishmania braziliensis MHOM/BR/75/M2904, assembly GCF_000002845.2. Taxonomy (NCBI): domain Eukaryota; phylum Euglenozoa; class Kinetoplastea; order Trypanosomatida; family Trypanosomatidae; genus Leishmania; species Leishmania braziliensis. Next base: position 413,997 of record NC_009276.2, on the reverse strand, counting down.
AGGGACAGACAGAGGGGAGACGACAGGCAGTGATGTGTGGTAGAGCAGCGAACACATCCTTGCACCTCTCCCTCGTCTTACACGGGATTCCAACACCCATCCACACACACACACACACACACACACACACACACATGCAACCACCCCACCCCTCCCTCACATAAGACCTGGAATCCGCTGATGACGCCGATCAGCAAAAGACCTCCGTCAGCCCACACCAGCAGCTGCACGCGCACGCGCAGGGCGCCGCCCCCACCACCACCACCACCCAAATACCACGAATACCGCACGCTACAATGCGTGTGCTGACTCCGCTGCTTTTTCTCTCCGCTGTACGCACACCACCCGCCATGGCACGATAACACGAAGAGGAGCAGCGCACCATTGGAGAGTTGGCTCTTGGACGGTGTTTGCTGGCGTGCTCCACTACGCGTCGTCCACTGCCCTAACCACCACCACCCGCGGCGTCAGCCTCCCCCCCCTCTCTCACGATCTCACTCCCTCTCCAGCCCGCTTGCTTTCTCTCCAACAGCTCACAGATGTTTCTTGTCTCTCTCTCCCTCTCTGTGTCGTGCTCATTATCTACACCCTCCGCCAAGTACGCTGACGTGCACTTCGGCAGGCACGCAGGGTAGCGTGGCGCACACAGACAGTGCGCTTACGGGAGGAATCACACAGGACAGTCACGTACGCGTAGGCGTCAAGGTGGAGAGGGAGATCAACAGAAGGGGAGAGGGAAGAAGCACAGGTGAGGGGGAGGGGGGGAGAAAGAGGCATAAGGGAGAGAAAGACAGAGACAGTGGAGAGGATGGGAGGGGGGTGGGTAGGTGACTGAGGGGCGATGCCAACGTCAACTTTTACCAACACCATTCAGCGAATCAACGACGGCGCAACATCCTCAGCACAGAAGACGGCAGTCCACGCATGACACAGGGCTGCAGAGCAACATCGACAACACAACAGATAACCGAGAGAGAGAGAGAGATGAACGTAACACAGATGACAACAACGAAACGAGGAAAGAAGCAAAAAAACACGTCCGCACGTGTGAGAGACAAACTGGCAGTTGTTAAGGAGGTGTAGCTGTCGTCAACGATCAGCCAAGGAAGGAAGGAAACAGCCAAACCAGGACGATCTCCTGCTGCCTGCTGGTCAACTCCGCGAGGAAATCCTGGTGTGGGACGTCCCGCACGCGCACAAGCCTATGAAAAAGGCAGAGAACTGGTGCGAGCGAGAGGGGGAGAACATGGCGGCAGTGGTGGAGAAGGTGGACAAACAGGAGAGGCGGGGGGGGAGAAGAATGAAAGGGGAGAAGAGCGACACCAACGATAACCGCAGTGAGAATGGCGGGAAAGAGGAGAGGCTCACCGCGCAACACCATTGGAGAAGAGAGAAGGAGAGGGAAGAGGGCTGTCCACGACAGCAAGCAAAGGCACACGCGCAGACATACATAGGGGGGGGGGGGGGGGGGCGAGACCCAAGTACGTCGAATACTGAGGTCTGCCAGACAGACATTGAGAGACAGAGAGACAGTAACCAGGATAATGGTGATGTGAAACACCGCTCCGACTCATGCTCACCTGCACGCTGATATGTCCGTTGCCCGCCTGACTTCCCCCTCGTACCTCCTCTCCTCCAAGGCGACGCTAGAAGACACCAAACTCTGTATCACCACTACAGAACATTACCCGGCGGCCAGCATGGTTGGCCTTGCGGCTGCGCGACTTGATGCACGACCTGCACGGCACCGCGTTCGCCTCGTAGGTGTAGGGGTGATTCCGAATTTCTCCCCAAAACGACATCTTCACAGTAGCAGAGTCGTCCTCTGCCACGGTGTTGGCCGCATCGCCTGGGCTGGTAGTCGGCAGTAGCACACTCTGACGAACAACGTAGCCAAACGGCATCTCTTTGGACTCGCTGACATACGCCTCATCGTACAGAGTCATCCACGCGCCCTGCGTCTGCTGTAGGATGCGGTAATCGGAATCGCCCCACACGAGGTCAACGTTCTCGATGGCAAACAGTGACAAGGACTGGTAGTACTTCAGGTGCGAGGTGCGATGGGCGTGCAGCATGAAGAGGATGCCGATCGTGGGGATGGGGCTGCCCTCGAGCTGGCGTACCATCGCAAGCCGCTTGTTTGACTTGCGGGTCTGCAGCAGGGTGGACGGGGACCGAAGAGTAATGCCGCTGGGGGGCCGAGTCGGGGGCACATAGCCAGACTCCACCTGGTTCTCTGAGGCACTATCCGTAAGCGCTTTCTTTCCGCTCTCCTGCGGCTTTGGCAGGTACTTGCCCGAGTCGTTAAAGCTGTTGTTACCTATAGAGTCGTAGTGCTTGCCCAGCATTGAAGTGGTGCTAGTTGGTGCTACAAGGTTGCCCTCCTCGTCCGCGATTGGCTTCATGATGTAGGTCGAATCACCCTCGTGCACCGCGCACCGGTAGGCGTAGAGAGTCAGGAACTTCACGTAGCGGCTCCAGTCAAGGTCCGTCTTCCACAGAGAGTCCTCGTTACGCAGGAAACAGTGGTTCATGTGAAAAAATTGCTGAATGGACGCAGCGAACTCCTCCATACCCTTCTCCATGAAGTGCGACGTGATCGCCTGGTCCAACACACCAGCCAAGTCGTGCGCCGAGTCGATGGACACTAGCATCTCCCAGTCCTGTGTTACTTCAGCTGTTGTGTTGCCCACCAGCAACGGCAGCGTCTTTGGAATCGCCGTATTCCCATCAGCGAGTGCAGCGTCGGTGGCTGATTGTGCTGCCGACGCACGCAGCCGCTTACCCCAGAAGTCATACCGCAGCCATGAGAGATCGCGCTGGGCGGAGCGCACCATTAAGTTCCAAATGCGCCTCGACGCGTCCACGACACTTCTCGCCTCCGCCTGATGCTTCGTCTGCTCTGTGAAGAAGGCCCGGTAGTTGCAGTCGAGGATGCGCCCGCACACAGCCTCGCAGTCGATGCGGTAGTTGAGCGGGTTGACGGTGAGCTGTGCGTAGTGGATGATCATAACATCCAGGGGCGGGATAATGACGGCGTCGTAGTTGGCCGCCTGTATAGCTAGGAAGAAGATGTAGCGGCTGATGGCAATCTTGAGGTGCACCTGCCCAAGAGAGGCTGGCTCGACGCTGCACTTGATGCTCGGCGCTTCGGTGACTGTCTTGGGGAAGAAGAAGCGCTCGCCCTCGGTAAAGGCCTTGAGGGCCGCCGCATGGTTGTGCAGGATCATCTCATCCACGGAGAGGTCAACCTTAAAGTAGCCGTCTGACAAGAGATTGATGACCGTCTCGATGATGTCGCCGGTGAAGAGGTTACTGCGCAGCTGCACCTCGTTCAGAGTGCGTAGCCGTAGCGCGCAGAGTTCGATCGGGATCTTGGTGCGATAGGGGCTCATGTTGTGCTCGCTCCTCCACACCTCCCACTGAACGTTGCTCAAGTTGCGCAGCTTGCCAATGTCAAACCACTCGTTACGCGACTGCGACGGGTCCTCGGCAAAGGGGCAGCCAGTGACATTGAGTGTCACCAGCCTGTGCAGCGAGAAGAGCGTCATGTTCGGGTCGTTAAGGTTTTCGTTCTCAGAGAGGTCGAGTTCCTCGAGCTGATCCAGTTTGTGGAAGTACTTGGGCACCATACGAAAGTTGCACGCGCGCAGCGAGAGCCGCTTCAGTGGAATGGGCTGCGTCACATGAGAGACAATGCCTTCCCTGCTCGCCTTGCTGAGGCTGGCGCGGTTCGTCGCGGCGCTGGTGCCGCCGAGAGAGACGTGGGTAGCTGTTTCCTCCTCCTCGAAGTCGCCGCCCTCCTCTTCGTCCGGCACATCTGTGAAGCCGTTGGTGCAGGTGGTAGTCACCGTCCCGGTGCTTGGCACGTGCGGGAACCGCTTGACGACGCGGCCGGCGAGGACATCGAGCGTCTCGATGGGGTTCTCAGCGAGGTCGAGAAAATTTAGATGCGTCAGCAGCACCACCACCGCCGGCGGTGCCGTGAGGTTCATGCCGACCAGACGCAGCTCTACCAGCGAGCGCGGCATATTCCTGCCAAAGAAATGCGGGTCGGCGAAGGTGAAGGCGTTGCCAGAGATATCGAGCGACAGCAGCTTCATGCGCTTGATCGTGCTGGGCAGGGTGCGCCCACCGAGGTTGCAGTTTGCCACACCTAGCCTCTTTAGCCGGCTCAGGCGATGCAAGGCAACGCCAGCGATTTTGATCTCCATGTTATTGCCCACGTCGAGCTCCTCGAGCAGCTCGCACTGAATTATCGCCATAGGGATCTCCTTGAGGCCGCAATCCCGCACCGTCAGCGAGCGCAGCGAGAGGAGACGCGGCAATACGTCAAACCCCCGCGCGCTCTCAATGGGGTTGAAGCTGGCATTGATGCGCCACAGGCGTGGCAGCTGCACAAGCACCTCGGGGAAGCGCTGGAACCGGTTGTGGTCAATCTCCAGCTCACGTAGGTTTGACAGCAGTGGCAATTCCTTGGCCAGTGCGTAAAGCCTGTTGTTCGATAGAGTTAGCGATGTTGCAGTGCGGTGTAGATTATCCTCATTGATCATATTCACTACTTGCGGTCCAAACACATGCAGGTCGCGCCCCGAGAGGTCCACGTTACCGGAGCGACCGACATGAACGCCGGAGCCGAACACTGGTGAGGAGCTCCCAGCATCCTCGGTGGCGTCACGAGTGGAGCTTGCCATAGAGATTCTTCCCAATATTGCTGAGTTCTTGCACCCCATGCTCGTGTACCTGAGCAGAGGCTCGAGCGCTTTTCTAGCTTGATGCTTATCTTGTGAAGCTGGAACTGATGGTGAATGAATGGCTGAAAGAAGCACCCCCGTGCGTCGAGAGACAGACGCGCGCACACGCACAGGGATGGGAAAGAGAGAGAGAGAGGGAGGGAGGGAAGACGAGGCGGCGGGGGTGGGGGGGACTGGGAGTGCAGACTGACAGACACACCACGAAGGAAACGGTTGTCGATTATTCGCACAAGGGAAAAAACTACGGTGCGAGAGGGAGAAAAGTGCGGGCGTGAAAGCAACCCAACGAAGCGGCGTGTTGTGCAGAGTGGTGGTGTCAGCGTCCTCTCTCCCTCACACACTGCCCGCAGAGGCCTGCACGCATAGACCGAAATATACACAGAGCGATCGAGAGAGAGAGAGAGAGAGAGGGGGGGAGGGAAGGGAGGGAACTCGCCAAGGATAAAACAGCCAGACGCCGAGCGCAAAAACAAATGAAAACGAAAAAAAGGCGACGGAGGAGGAAAGTTGCCAAAGAGAGGGGGGGTGAGAAGCAGTGCTGATCGACGTGTGCCTGAACGCAAGTGGCGGTCCTGCTGTGACCGAGCAGAAATCGAGAGAGAGAGAAAGAGAGAAGCGGCCACCTGGTCGAGAGAGGCGGGAAGGAGAGGAGCGAAAGTGAGGTGAAAGAGGCAGGGGTAGGATGCAAGGGCAGGGGAAGGGTCAGTGACGAGCATGAGAAGTGGCAGAAATACAACACCACCACTCAGCCTTGTACACACACGCGAGCCTACATGGAGAGAGAGAGAGAGAGACGTGCGTATCAGCAGGCTCGCATGTGCCAGCGAAAGCGATGGGAGGCTTCTTGAGGGAGAGCGGAAGGGAGAGGGAAGAAGCAGCCGTGGACGACCGTCTTCGCACCTCCCCCCTACCCGCCCCCATCCCGGCAAATGAGCCCGTGTGGGCTTGTGGGTAGCACAGCAGAGCAGTGCTCTGTCTTGGTGTTTCTTCCTTGGCCTTACGGATCCTCGTACCCGTCAGTGCGCGAGCTCATCCTAGTCATGTGCGCCAAGCGAGACGCTCAGAGTGAGTTGGGAAGGGGAGGTGCTCAGAAAAGACCGAGAAGAGGAGAAGTCGACGAAGCGATGCTCAGTACGACGTCGACACCGTGCGTTGTTACGTGGACGGCGTGACACGGATGTCCGAGGTGATGGTCAGCTGCGCCTTATACCACAGGTTCACGATGTCAGTGTAGATGCGATGCCGCATTCGACGTAGCGCGTCCGTCGAGGCGCCAAAGACACGGTAGACGCAGTAAGAGGCGCCGAAGCGCGCGGCGAAGAGCAGCTCCGCCATCGACATCTCGAAGTCCTGCCGAGCGGCCGTGCAGGTGGACTTCACCTCCACGTACTGCACCACATCCCAGTGGTTGTTATAGACGGCGCTGCTGGCGCTGCTGGTGCTGCTCAGCCGTCGCGGCTTGATGACAAGGATATCAAAGGGTGAGCCGGCCTCGCAGTGCTCATTCACCCAGATCACGCGCACACCGCCCTGCTGCGCTTGCGTGGCGTACTCCTCGCGAAGCAGCTCGTAAACATAGCGCTCTGCCGCGACCGCGTAGTCCGGAGTGTCGCCACCGGCGCCGACCACGGCAGACGCAGCAGGCGGTCGAAGCCACATCCCGGCAGAGCGCACATCACGTCCAGCAGGGTCATGGCGGAGCTGCCCGCTCGTGTGCCCAGTAGCATCGACATTACCGCTGCGCGACCGCTTACGGAACCGCACACCGCCTCCGGTGCCCTGAAGCGCGCTGGAGGCGGTGCTGCTCCTGCGGTGGTACTGGAACGTGAGGAATGACTCCTGCTCCTCTTCTTCCCTGCCTCCCACACCCCCACTACCTGACGTCACACTGCTCTTGTCGCCGTCGGCGTCGTCTCCCTGCTGATGGCCGCACGCTGTAGCGGCCACGTCAGCTCCGCGACGACCCCCATCAGCAGCCTCGGCAACGACGCTTGCTGCCACGACAGCGTCCAGGTCGAGCTCCATAGGAAAGTTGTTCCAAGAAGGCATAGATGTCACGACCGCCGTGCTGCCGCCGACAGAGAGGGTGACGCGAAGCCGCCCGTTCACACCAAACCGTTGCACGAGGCCACCGCCGCCCCTGCAGCGAGGGGCAGTTTGTGGCGAGAAGGGCTTGGCATGCGCTACGAGCTCACGCGCGCTTGCCTGAGTCAGCGTCTGTGTGCCTGGCGCTTGGTCAGCTGGATTCCCCACGTGCGATCGGTCCCGCCTGCGTGGTTGACGCAGGGCGTCGGTGCCGGGTGGATAGGTCGGCATGTACCTTATGGAGGCGCACGATGAGAGGGTGAAGGGAACCTCTGCCTCAGCATCTTGAGCATTGGTGTCGACCAGTGCGGCGGCCTCCGTACTGGCCGACGCTCGAGATGCGAGCAGTGGTGCTTCCCTTGAGATACCGGTAAAGGCAGTTAGGCCGTAACGTTCGGCAATAGGCCGCAGCACGTGCTCGACCTGCTCACGCCGCCACTGCTGTTGCTGCGGGGAGATGTCGGCGCCGTCGCACCACTCGACAGAGCTGTCGAGCGAGGACAGGGCACCGAGGAGGCGCATGATCACGTCCCGGAGCTGTCGAACATCGGCCTCTGCGGACATACCAACTGGCATGAACAGCGGCAGAAGTGCCTCGGCGAGCATCGGGACGGGGGTTGCCTCAGCAGCGCCGTAGATGACGTTGTGCGCAGCAATGTACGCCAGCGGAATCTGTCGCTTATGCGCGTACACGTGACCGTTCAGGTGTAGGCGAACCGTCTGCACTGGCAAAGTGGACGCGGCCAGCACGCCCGAACCGGCCGTAGCGGTCAACACCACTCGCAGTCGCCGGAGTCGCTCGCGCAGCTGCTCGTACACGACACCGTACCACAGAGGGAGAGAAGCGCGGCAGAAGGCCTGCACGTAGGGTGCAATGGCGGCGATCTTGTCGTGCAGCACGCCGCCGGCCTCGGTGGCGACGGTGGTCCGGAAGCTGACACGCGTCTCGGCCAGCTGCGAGAGAGAGCGAATACCGAGATAGTGCAGCACCGCACACACCGCCCACGATGGCTCATGCACGCTGAAGCACAGAACACGCAGCGAGGGAGCGACGCCAGTACCGTTGCCGCTGCCACCCTTGGAGAGGCGCTCCATTACCGAGGTATGCGTAGGCAAAGGCGGCGACGAAGCGGTGAGCAAAACTCCGCCGTAGCCGCACCACTGAGGCGTTGCGTAGAGCAACCCATCGAGGCCGCAACGCCAGGCATGGTCACACGGAAACAGTCCAGCCCGCCACGGTGACGCTGCCCCCAGCGACTCCTGGAGACCGGCCAGCACCCTGTGAAGGGCCGCCTGCGCCGTCTGTTGCTGTCGCCGGAGGAGGAAAGGCGCCAACGCCGTCGCCGCCTCCTCCTCTGCCACACGCGCCGCGACATCCGCGTCCACGCAGCGCACAAACGACTCCACATACGCATCGGTGAATGACGGCTTCAAGGTCGCAGCAGGGCACAGTCGACGAGCACAGGCGGCGGCTGTCGTGCACCACGCCGCAACAGTAGGTTCGGCACGCACACCGAGAAGGCCGCAAAACGTGCTTTGCAGTGATGAGGAGTAATGGCGCTCTAAGCAGGCGCAGGTGAGAATCGCCGCTTCATGTGAGTCGTGCGCATCAGACAGCGCTGGCCCCCACCACGAAAACCAGCACACCTCCACCGGCGTCGCCATGTACAGTATCTCCCTCGTCTCCCCGGCCCTGGTAGTTGGGGAGGCAGCAGCCGGTGACGCGCCGCTGGTGCCGCCTGTGCCAAAGTGCCGCCGCAGCGACGCGAGCCGGCTAAGGGGTACGGTGCTGCCGCTGCTGCTGCTGCTGAACGAGGCTGCGAAGGGGTGGAAAAGAGGAATGCAACGACGATGTGCATAGCGCCCTGGCGTGCTTCCCTGTGCACTGGCTGAGTGCGACGCCAGCGATGAGGGTCCTGAACTTTGGCAGTCCATGCACGTCGCCCATGCCTCGCACAGCAGCTGCATGGGAACTACATCGCCGGCTGTGAAGGTCTCGAACACCGCGACCACGAGGTCCAACCACGTGTCGTCTGTGCTGGAGATCATCGCTTGTTCGCCCACAGAAGTGCCTCGTTCCTTCTCCAGGGCACTTGACTGCCGGTGCTGGGTCAGGAGGTCGCCAAGCCTCTCCAGCGGTGTCGTGGGCTCAGTGGACACCTCCACAGAGCTTCCAACCACCTCGGTAGTGAATGGCGTGTCCCTCACTCTCGGTGCGCTCTCGGCAGCAGTGGCTGTACTCTGTAGAGATAAGCTCGACATTGCGTCGGCGGTGTTGACGCTGCTCGTTGCAGCAAGGCCGAGGGATCCAGCCGGTTTCAGGAGCGAGGACAGCAACGAGGCGGCTGATGTTGGCGTTGCAGTTGAAGTGGTCGTGGTGCCGCTCATGAGAGCAGGCGCAACATTCAGTGAGGCCACCCGCCACGTCTCCGCTGCCGTAGCAGCACCAGCAGCAGCAACGGCGAGTGACCCCACGGAGATGACGGACTGCGTGTCGCAGACGACAGTCCCACGTCGCCGATGTACTGTCGATGGTAGCGGCGGGACTTCACTAGTGCCGCTGTTGGAAACGCGCTGACTAGGCGTCTCCTCCTCGCCCTTCACCGCACTTGAGGTCCACTGAGAAGGCAGAGGAGCCATGCGCAGGGTTGTCGATGCGGTGCTCCCAGATGCAGGCCCGTGCGTTGCTTGGCTCACCTCTGCTGTGGTCAACAAACCCACATGGAAGCGCAGCTCAACCCCTCCTCCTCCCCCCTTGTCACCTGCCAGCGAGCTGCACGCTTCACCATCTAGGGGTACTGTGCGCCACAGCGAGAGAGGGAGGCTGTAGGAGCGCGCCTCGGCCTCTGTGACCGTGACAGCAAAGTTCATGGCACGGGCGCCTGCAGACGTGATGCATGGCGTGGCACCTGCGCCACCGGCGAGACTGGCGCAGACAGCCTTCTCACGTGTGCGACGCATGCTGTCGAGAAGCTCCGCGTGCGCGCAGGCTGAGTCGAGGGACTGCAGTACACGCTCGTACAGTGTCCGGTTGCGCTCCCATCGAGCTGCCGCCTCGAACGACGCGTCTCTTACAAGCGCATCTTCACCACCGCCGCCGCTCCCAGTCACTACTACCGCTGTGTCTTTAGCATTGGTGCCTTGTGTGATGGCTGTCGCCGCGGCGATGCAGCTCTCCATCCACCGCCGGTACTGCTGCTGCTCAAGTTGGTGTGCACTCGCCAGTTCCTGCGTTAGCGACGCAAGCAGTGCGGCGTAATCCTGCACATGTATGCCGAGCTGTCGTACGTTTGCCAAACGCTTCTGCTCACGCACCGCTGCAGGCGCGGAAGATGACGACGCGCCGTCAAGGAGATGCCGCTCATAGAAGGCGGTGAAGCGGTTGAGCAAGTCGCGAGTGTCGCCACCACCGTAGAGCAACACATCCCTCGCCGCGGCATCGTTTAGCAGAAACGCGATCACGTCTCGAGCCCGCACCGGGAACACGACGGAGTTCGCGCGCAGCTGGAAATACTCCTGGACGACCGGCAACACCTGCAATCCAACGCCGAGCCCGAGCTCAGCAAAGTGCGCCACTCCCTCCTGAGCACAGACCCACTCCTCCAGCTCGTGAACCGTTACGATGGCGCGAGTGCTGATGGCTGCCATGACCGAGGATGTCAGTCTCAGCTGCAGCGCTGCCACGTGGGCAAGGGCAGGAACGTCGCGGAGCGCAAACGGCAGCGAGTTTATCGACGAGGTGATGGCCGCCAAGGTATGGGCCCCGCTGGCAATCCGCGCAGACGTCCTTGGATGTCCCACGCCACTGAGTCGTCCATACCCATGCACATCTGCATCATCCTCCTCCCCCTCTCTGCCCTCCACCTCTCGAAGGAGGGAGCTCATCACAAACGTTAGCAAGTCCTCTAGCAGGAGCGGACCACGTCGACGCTGCTCGTCCAGTGACAGGGCCCTGTACGCCTGTCGGTGCTCCAGCACGTATTCATTGACGCGCATCAGAATTTGAATCTGCTCACCGCTGTCGGACTCCTGCATTGTGTCTGACGATAGGCGAAAAACGCGGCTTGCGGTGGCGGTCTGGAAGGGAGTGGTGGCGGTGCCCGAAAAGGAGAAAGTGCGGTGGTATCCACTACAGACCCACTGCGGGAGGCACAGGAAGAAGGGAGAGGGGGGGCGGTAGCACGAGCTCGGAAGCCTCCACGCGCGTCACAGGTCACGGCTGTGGAAGCTGCGTAGCCACGTCAACCTCAGGAGAAACGTTTAGCCTTTTCAGAGCTACCCCAGTTTTCATCGTCGACGAGTGAGAACGAAGTGGAAGAGGAGAGAGAGAAAGAGTAAAGCGCAATAGTCCCGTGGTGATGACGATGGTGCTCGCGAGCAGGCACGGAAGGAGGGAGGCATGGCAAGTACACCCCGTGATAGGCACGAGGGAAAGAGTGAGAGCAGGAGAGGGGAGGAAGGTGTCGGGTGGGTAGTACAGGAGTGTACGTGCACCGAAGACCCAGCACGGGGCGAAGCCTGCGCTAGAGGAGGAAGATGGGGAGAGTCGAATGCATCTGTTAACGAAGAGAGAGTGAGAAGGAAAGCAAAACACCGATACGCCATCAGCAACAAGACTTCACCAACACCACTAAAGGCCCTCAGTAATACAAACATAGGCGCGTACACACAGAGCGAGGAAGCGAGAGAGAAGGTGGGAGAGGTGCGTTGAGGAAGAGTAGCCACGGACTGGGGTCATCCTCTCCGGCTGGGCTGTCTGAGAGATGAAAACGAGAAGGCAGCTGGTTTCTGCGTTGCCGCGGTAGTGAGGAAGTTGTCCGAGGGCCCCGCTCTCTGGGCACGAGTGATCAGCGATCGACCACCACCCGGCGCACAGAAAGCTATCACCGATGCACTCGCGCACACGTGAAACACACGCTCTGGCGCTGGCGGGAGACGAAAAACAAAATGAAGAACGACCGCCTACGACGCACACTTCGTCGACGCCCCCCCCCCGCCCTCCTCCGCTACGCACGCTCGGGAAGATACCAAAGCAGAGGAGAAAGCGAGGCAGAGACGTGCTCACGAAGAGAAAGCACCGATGACTGTGTTGGGCCAGCAGACGACGAAACGCTACATGGGTGAGGAGTTGTAACCCTAAGCACGTTTCGGCGTGTAGGAGGACACGCAGAAACGTCCACGCACCTCCTTCCAGCGCTCGCCTCGATTGTCCTCCCTCCGGCTTGCGAGTGTCCATTTTCGCGTCTCTGCTGGCGATGATGACGACGATGACGATGACGATGGTGTGGTGGTCGGCGCTTTTGGCTGGCGGCGAAGAAACCAGACGCGGTGTGCGACACGGCAGCCCCAAAGAGCAAACACACGCACATCAGCGACGCACCAAGTCGAGAGAGAGAGCGAGAGAGCGGGGGGAGGAGGAGAGGGGAGCGAAAAAAAAAGCGGAAGGCAAGCAGCAGGCATCAGCCAGCGGTGGGAGCGGGGGGGGGGGGGGGGGATATGCGGGGCCACTGGCACAACTCTCCCGAATAAAGGCAGATGCCCACGCCGAGAACTCTGGCTGGGAATTCCCTCCCCTCCCCTCCCAACCTCTCCTCTCCTC
>NC_009276.2:397498-401459 GCF_000002845.2 Leishmania braziliensis MHOM/BR/75/M2904 | reverse complement strand
ACGATGAGAGGGTGAAGGGAACCTCTGCCTCAGCATCTTGAGCATTGGTGTCGACCAGTGCGGCGGCCTCCGTACTGGCCGACGCTCGAGATGCGAGCAGTGGTGCTTCCCTTGAGATACCGGTAAAGGCAGTTAGGCCGTAACGTTCGGCAATAGGCCGCAGCACGTGCTCGACCTGCTCACGCCGCCACTGCTGTTGCTGCGGGGAGATGTCGGCGCCGTCGCACCACTCGACAGAGCTGTCGAGCGAGGACAGGGCACCGAGGAGGCGCATGATCACGTCCCGGAGCTGTCGAACATCGGCCTCTGCGGACATACCAACTGGCATGAACAGCGGCAGAAGTGCCTCGGCGAGCATCGGGACGGGGGTTGCCTCAGCAGCGCCGTAGATGACGTTGTGCGCAGCAATGTACGCCAGCGGAATCTGTCGCTTATGCGCGTACACGTGACCGTTCAGGTGTAGGCGAACCGTCTGCCCGCCCAAGTCATGCGGCCAGCATGCCAGATCGCAGCTTCAGCAGTGAACACCACCTGCGCAGTACGCGGGGAGTTGCTAAGGGCAGGTGCTTGTACTTAGCGCCGTGCCACCGATGGAGAGAAGCGGGGCAGAAGTCATGTATCGTCGGGTGCAATGGAGGGGATATAGTAGCGCAGCACTCCCCAGGGGATGATGATCACACACACACACACACACACACACACACACACGTGAATACATGCGTATTGGTCGGCATCGCAGCAAAGGTGGTGGGAGCGGTGCCTTGCGTGAAGCGAAGAGCCTGCCGGAGCTGGACCAGCACGGATGGCTGCCACGACCCCCTGTGGCCTGCGAGATGCACCGTCACGGACGCTGCACACCCACTCGATAGCCTTTGAAGAGGGATTGCATCTGCTCCTTGGAGCAACGCCGGTTCTGCGGCAGTACAGGAGGGGGGGGTAACGCGACGCCTGCAATACCGATTCCACGCCTGCAAGACAAAGGGTTCTCGGGGGATACGAAAACGGAGCTTGGGGGCGCCTAGTCCGCCTATACAGCGCAGCAGAGGAGCGGCAAGCGTCCTGGCACCTCCTGTGACGCTTGAGGCCAGGCATAACGAGGAGGAGTAACAGCACACGTAGGGAGCCCGGTGCTTGAAAGGTGCGCTCCCCTCTCAGTCGCTCACTGCAGAAGTGAACGCAGGAGCGTGGGGGGACGCGGAGCGCATGGTAGCTGAAAACGCCCGAGGGTGGCACTGCACCCGCGATCGTTGAGTGCACCTTCAGAGTGGACACGGCACGTGCCACTCGCTAGCACGGGAGGGTGGGGAGAAGAGGGAGAAACGAGCAGCAAGAATAATCAATCAGGACTGGAAGAGGCGGAAGCGAGGCAGTGCAGAGGGGGCTTCCGGATCTCGCGCTTAGTCTATGCAATAGAGCGCCGCGTGTACCGGCATGGCGCCGCATAGAGACATTCGATTCGAGGAAAGAACGATACTGTGCAGCTTTGCGGATCCCGCAAGCGGCAGGGTGCTCTGCAGCTGCCCCCAGTGGCTGAAGTTGGCGAGCTCCAGCGCACGGCACTTGCTGAGGGCACCGATGTTGCGTACACCACTCCCACTGGTGTAGATTCCGCACGGTCATCGCCGGTGCACCCGCTGCAAGCACGGCAAGGCTCTCCAGGCACCCGCCATCACGGATCCCCACAGACTCCAGCACGGGTCAAGTCCTCCACCCTTCACTGTTGCCCATGCAGCCCGCACAGGCGACGACCATGCGAAGGCGCCGCGCTCGTGTCAGCGGTGCGTGGCCCCTCAGCTGCTGAGGTGAGCCAAAGCAAGCTTGCGTGAGTGGTACGTATCGATGAAAGTCGGAGGCTTCCTCAATCGAAGACCCCCCGGACAGAAAGTCCAACTAGGCGGGCGGTACTCATGAACTCCTCAAGGTGGGGGGTCACTCTTTGGGGACCACACACGACGAGGCTCTTCCATGCGAGCAGCTGAGACGTGAGCCGCAAACGGGCCTCGCGGCAGTCGTTGATGCAGCGCGTGCGGCGTTGGGTCATCCTGGCCGGGACTGCACTGTGCCGTACCACGTGACTCTCACATGAGTGACGCTCTCGTTCAGCTGCAGGAGCGCGCGCTGGTTGACGCCAAGAGCTGTGGCAGCCTCACCATCTGCCACCTCGAACAGAAGCAGGTGTGACGCCCTATCAGGCGGAGCGGCGAGTATCGCACGCACTGCACCCACACCCCACGCACAGTCAGAGCCAACGCACGCTTTCCCAGCCACCAGCTGGTGTGCTGGATGGCATTCTCCGGGTTTGACAAGGCATCAGCCAAGCCCACTGCGTCGCGTACAACGTCTCCCGTCAAAGTGATGGTGGTGCACTCCATGCAGTACTCTCCCCGCTGCTCCGCATACACTTACGCGCAAGACAGCGCCGCCAACACTGTCAGGTGGGCGTGTGCCGACACACAGTAGGTCACCTGTACCAGCAGAGCTCCCTCCGACGAGTCCAAGGAACTGCGCACCTCGCTCGTCCTGTAGTCGTCCAAGTCGAGCAAGTCACGGTGGGCTTGCGTCACTCTGCAAAGTACAGCGTCCGTCTCGATGGGTGTGGTATCCCGCCGACGCGAAGAAGAGGATGCGGTACAAGGTCTGTGGAACAGCGGGGAGCCGGTGACGGCAGTGGGAGCACAAAAGGGACGACGACAGGCAGTTCTTCAGTGGAGGAGACGAGCGGCACGTTGAGCACCGCTGGAAGAGAGCGGGGTTGTGCGTCTGTGGGCGTGCAGGCGCACATGGTGTGGAGATCGAGGAGGCGAGAAATGCCCGGACAAGTCCATCAAGAAGAACCCACAGGCACACGCCATGACATGCAGCTGGCAGAGTTGAGCTCGATCAAGTGAGGGACGGTGCCCTTCGTGGCGCTCGAGGATGAAAACCAATGGCGGTGCAGTTCGAAGAGCGCACGAGGCCGGCAAGGCCATGGCGCACACCAGCAGCAGCGCCCTCGTGCACAAAGGCGTCATCGCGACGCTCTTGTGCTCGACCCCTTCGCCGAGGGGGGCCTTCTCCGCGCGCCGCATAGCGTCCCCAGAACTCCTCCGCGGAGTGGCGCGCAACCGAGGGCGAGCCGTGTTTGTTTCCCTGCAAGATAACGGGTGGAGAACGCATTCGACAGCCGGGAAGAACCGCATAGAGTAGGATAAGCAGCGTTGGCAAAGTTGCTCTTGTTCCAGTCGACAAACCATCGCGTACAGCATCACTGCTCCCAGCAGAGGAGGGAACACAGACGGCAACACACCGCCTAAATCTCCCGACAACACGGTTGGTGGGAGAGGAGAGAAAACTAGAGCACAGAAGAAAGAAGCGCACAGTGCCACGCGCTACCACAGTGGCGAACCGAGGAAAAAAAGCATCGCCATGCAACCAAGGCGGTTGGGCACAAGGTGGTCCGGAGCAGAAAGCACACGAGCGCACAAGTGGTCTTGTCAGAGCGAAAGAGAATAGGAAATCGGACGGAGGATCCACTGGCGAAGGGGGATAGAAAAACGCGGGAGGTCAAATCAGCAGAGACGAGAACGCGGCAGATGGGCATCCGGTTGGTGACGTGAGACCCCTCCAAGTGATACACGCGGTGTGTATGTGTGCGGGTAACTCCACCGTCGCGGTGACACGCCCACCGATGGTGCCACAGAAAAAGAGAAACGACAAAACGACGCGGGAGTCAGAAAGGGATCGAAGAACGAAAAAAAAAGAGAGGTGAATAGCAGTGCACGATCTATGTGTCTTTGCTGCGCAGCTCACGCAACGTACTCGCCACTAGTCCTTGCTCAGGGCAGAAACCCCTTACCAGGTCGGTCAAGAAGAGAGTGGGAGAACGTCACAAGGCAAACAACGGCACCGCAACGGTGAAGTGCATGATGCTGCTTGGGGAGTGGCTGCGCTCCTCACCATAGAAACGGCAGGACGGGCGTGG
>NC_009276.2:372747-397398 GCF_000002845.2 Leishmania braziliensis MHOM/BR/75/M2904 | reverse complement strand
CCCTAGCTCGCGTGAAGTGTCGCAGTCTCTTGGAGGATCTTCGCGGGCTGCACCATGCGGCACGGCACATCAGTGTGCTCGCAGTCACTGCCATCACGAGAAGACATCTCCGGCCTCAGCGCCTCCTCGGCGTCTGCGGCATCCAGCGCGGCCACACGGGCCTGCATCGCCTTCTCCGCCGCGCGCAGCGGCTCGGCGCTTGAGGTTCTTCAACAACTCCTGCAGCGGCGTCAGCTCCTCACGCGGGATAAGGTCGAACTCCCACACAAAGTACATGAAGTGCTTGAAGGCAGTGTTCATGTGTGCCTCCTCCTGCAGCTCCGCGATCTTCGTGAAGTGTGAGTAATAAATGTGCGCGTAGACGCGAAACATGCGGCGGAAGATGTTCTTCACATAATTCTTGAAGTCGGCTGGGTACGGGTTGTAGTCCTCCGACGGGAAAATGCGCTCGTCGTTGATCTGCCGCTCAATCCACTTCATGAGCAAATCGAGGTACTGTGGCGCCGACACCCGCGTCGCTTTGGGGTACTCGGGTGGGTTGCGCCACAGGTACTCGTAGCGCGGCCCGGAAGACATCACTGGGCAGATCACATCGCTGCAGTAGTCTGTCAGTGAGCCGTAGATGACGTTGGTAATGTTGTAGAAATCGACTGTGTGGACCGAGAGCCAGTGGCTCAGGTCGACGCCGGGGGGTAGTTGGACCGCCTGCCGTAGGTCGCCTGACTTGACGAGCGAGCGAGCAAAGTTGTGCAGTCGGTACCGCTCCGTCCCCTCCTTGTGCTTCTTCTTCGGCCGGTACGTCTTGTCCGAGTCAAAGAGGGAGCTCCCAAACAGCTTCATTTTCCTACGCTTGCGACGGCTGCGTGATGTGTCTGC
The DNA here is from genome assembly GCF_000002845.2 of Leishmania braziliensis MHOM/BR/75/M2904. Lineage (NCBI taxonomy): Eukaryota > Euglenozoa > Kinetoplastea > Trypanosomatida > Trypanosomatidae > Leishmania > Leishmania braziliensis. The sequence goes on along the minus strand of NC_009276.2, from coordinate 396,522 downwards.
GTCTTCCGCACAGTGGAGATCGAATTCGAGTCCGGCAGCTCTCCCTTCTTGCTCTCGCTCACTCCAACTGTTCTAGTTCACCAAGCAAGCAGAAGCACAGGTAGAGCACGCCGGCGCTGCGCTGCGAAGGGAGGGAGGGGGAGGGGGGCAGCGGTTAGTAATGTCCTGTAAACTTTAGCGGTGTGGGCGCTATTGAGAGAGAGAGGGGGAGGGAGGGAGAAACGAGGCGTGTAGAGAGAGAGAGAGAGAGCACGAGGAGGCACACACGCAACCATCCATCAGCATGGGGAAGGGCTGAGGGGTCGGCTAAGTGGCAACAGAGAAGAGAGCAAACGACAGAGCCCGGGGTACTGCGAGGCGTTACAGCAGCCAATGGTAGAACAGACAGCCGCTCCCACCTTACACGCCCAGCAGCAGCTAGGAGGAAATGATGAGTTCGTGTCTCTCCAAGTCGATGCGCATGGCTGTGCTTGGAGGTGGGAAGAAGAGAGGCGAATGAGAAGGGCGCATGCCCATTGATCGTGTCTTCTTCGCTTCAGTGGGAGTCCCGACAGCGAACAGACGCGAAAGCTCAGGAAAAAACGCGAAGAGAGGCGCACATGCAATAGTGCCACCGCACCATTTTAACATCATGTTGCCACACACACACAAACAACTTTCGAGCATACCCACCTCGTCCCCTCTGTAGGCCCCATCGTGGCAAGTGGGCAGGCTTGAGAGCTGAGAAAAGCGCTGAAACCCTCCAGCACACACCCGCAGCTGCGCCCAAGGGCATCGAGACATCGAAGCAGCGGAGATGGTGAAAGCAAATTGTTGGAAGAGGCACGATGCGCGCACACCGCTCGAGAAAGAGAGCGAGCGAAAACATAGTGTGGGGCGAAGATCGGCCTAGGCCGAGAGAGAGCGCGCGCGGGAGTGTGCGAAAGGGGGGAAAGGAGCTAAAACTGCGAGCCAGCTGGCACAGATTCAGCCGCGGGGAGCAACGTGGGAGGCCTGAGCGAGGGAGAGGGAGGCGGGGGAGGGGTAGCAATGACGACGTAGAAAATGATGGAGAGGGAAAGGGGAAAACAAGAGAACAGGAAGGGGTGAGGAAGAGAGAGCGAGCGAGAGGGGGGAAGACGGAAGTCGGGCCTTCCGAAGAATGAGCGCTGCTCATCCCTTTATGTGTGTGTGCACGCGGTGATCTCTTGTTGCTCGTTGGTCTACGTTGCTCCACCTCCTGCGTACATGCACGCACATGTGCTCGCGGGCGACGCCTCACGACCCCGCTTGAGAGGTGACGAGGGGGAGCGCTAGGGTTGGGAGAGGGCACATGTGAGCATGTGGAAGGGAGGGGGTGGGTGGGATTAGGGGAATGAGAATGGTAAAGATGCGCCGCCCCCCTCCCTCCCCCCCCCCCCAAAAAAAAAGAAAAGAAGCACTTCAGTGAGGGTAGAGCAGCAGGGAGCAGGAGGGGGGATGGCAGAGGAGACGTGCCGTAGTAGGTGTCACTGGCAGCGAAATGAAAAGAGACTGAGCCAACAGACATGAAGGAGCTTCCGGGGTGCTGTGCTCAAAAGAGATAGAAGAGGGAGAGGCAGAGCGGCGCGGCGAGAGCTTCCGCCGTATCCTGCCAGCCGCAAACCCTCCACAAACTTGCGCAGGTACGTACATACGGCGCTACTGCACCGTGACGCTCTTGGCCAAGTTGCGCGGGTAGTCGACGTTATTGCCGCGCAGCAGCGCCATGTAGTAGGCCAGCAGCTGAAACGGAATAATGTTCACGACGCATTGAAGGCAGTCCACCGTGTTCGGAACGAGAATAATCTCCCGCGCGGCCGCCTTCAGCTCAGCGTCTGCCTCAGTCGCAAAGACGACGACGGCGCCTTTGCGAGCGCTCACCTGCTGCACGGCCGTCTTGCTCAGGTGGAAGTGTCGGTTGTTGGTGCACATCGCCAGCACCGGCAGTGTATCGTCAATTAGTGCGAGCGGCCCATGTTTGAGTTCGCCGCTGTTGATGCCTTCCGTGTGGACATAGCTCACCTCCTTCACCTTCAGAGCCGCCTCCATCGCGGTGGCCAGGTCGTAACCGCGACCGAGCACAAGGATGGAGCTACTCTCCTTCAGGCGCGCCGCCAGCGCCTTCACGGAGTCGTGGGTGATCTTGAGCGCCTCAGAGATCTTTACAGGCATCTCGGCCAGTCCGCGCACGACTTCCTGGCGGCGCTCCTGCAGCCGCACCGAGTCGTCGCTGAGCAGCAGCGCCACCAGCGTCAGCACGACAACCTGTGACGTGTACGCCTTCGTCGACGCAACACTGACCTCGACGCCAGCGTTCAGGGGGATGCAGTAGTGCGTCAGCCGACTGATGCTAGAGTCGACGGCATTCGTTATGCCAACGCACACCGCGCCCGCCTCGAAGCAAAGCCTCAGTGCCAGCAGCGTGTCGGCCGTCTCGCCGGACTGCGAGACGAAGAAGCACACGTCGTCCCGCTGGATTGGCGGCTTGCGATCGAGGAAGTCGGAGGCATTTTCAACCGAGATGGGCAGCGGCACAAGCTCCTCGAAGAGCAGCCGAACAGCGAGGCAGCTATTGAGCGAGGTGCCACAGGCGATGAAGAGGATGCGGCGACTGGTGAGGATAGCGCGGATGCTCTGCAGGGTGAAGCCGCTGAGTCGCACTGTCCCACTGCTGAAGTCGATTCGGCCGTGTATGGAGCTGATGACGGACTCCGTCTGCTCGTAGATCTCCTTCAACATGAAGTGCGGGTAGTTTCCCTTGGACAGGCTCTCCGGCTTCGCATCCAAGTACTGAACCTCGCGCTTGACGGTCGAACTACTGCGCCCCTCTGCCTTGTAAAAGCGAAGGGTGCCGTCGCAGTAGTGAGCAACGTCGTCATCCTCGAGGTGCACAACGTTGTTCGTGTACTCGACGAAAGAGCTCCAGTCGGAGGCGAAGAAGACCTCGTGCGACTTCCATAGATCGGGAAGGTCGTAAGTGCTCACCTTCATCACGCAGCCGTAGTCGTCTGTCTGCCGGATCCCTACCATCAGCGGCGACCCCTTGCGGCTTGCCGCTATTTGACCAGGAAAGTAGATGCTCTTAATGAGCAACGCGTAGCTGCCCTCCACCAGGCGCGACAGCTCCAGCGTCAGATCAACAAGGTTGTGGATACCCTTGCGCGTGTACAGGTACTCGGAAAGAATGCTAATGACCTCCGTGTCCGTGTCGGAGAAGAAGGCGTAGCCCTCCGCCTTGAGAAGTTCCTTCAGCGTGGCGTAGTTGGCGACGATGCCGTTGTGAACGATGGTGAACTCGCCATTGTTGCTCTGCTGCGGGTGGCAGTTTCGTTCGCACACATCGCCGTGCGTGGCCCACCGTGTGTGTGCAATGCCGATGTGGTGGCTTGTCTTCGCGTCCATCGGTGGCAGCGTCGCGGCGACGGCCCGACTGAACACTTTCTCACGGAGCTGGCTGACGTTTCCGACGCTGCGCACCACACAAGGGCGCGGCGTCGGCGCACTGGCGGCGGCGCCGCCATCGTTTTCACTCCCGATGCCTGCGTCGATGGCCAGGCCTGCGCTGTCATAGCCGCGGTACTCCACCTTCTGAATACCGCGGATGAGCACGTCCAAGATCTGCTCCACTGTGCGTTGCACATTGTGGTTAGCATAGCCCCAAATACCGCACATTGCGATGACAATGGTGATCGACGAGAAAAGAGCAGAGAAAGAGCCGGAAGAGTGAGCCCACACATGCACACGGATGAGAAGGAGAGAAGGCGCGAAAGAAAATAAACACGACGGACTGTTAGGGGGAGAGGGGAGGGGTGACGCAACGGATATGACGACGTGGAGAGTGATGAGGCGCTGAAAGGATGAAGAGGAGCGTAGGAAATACCGAGGGGCACAACGAAGGCAAAGAAACGAATACAATGCACCAGGCTGGAAGATGCAATATGCATGCGAGCGTGTGGGTGTGTGGGGGGGGGGGGGTGCCAGCAGCAACTGCGGAAGATCTGAGCCGATGCCTAAGCACTCGCGTAGAGAGAGAGAGGAGGGGAAGAGAAGACTGTATGCACCAGTGGAAGTTGATGAGTGCGAGAGGGCGTAACTTCACACGGGAGGGGGGGGGGGGGGGGGGCAGGGGGACACGGCGCAGAGAATTTTGTGTTGAATGCGCGAGAAGCGTGTTCAACTACAGACCAGCGCGCCACCATCACCACACCCACGCAGCGAGAGAGAAGGCGAAAGAGAGGGAGAGAATGGCAGAGGCGAGGAAACTCAGGCCTGCTAAGCAATGGAGAGGGAAGGGCATGAGCGGCGGTATCGTCAGGGAATTGGCCGGAGGGCGCTGGGGGGGGGGGGGGGGGGGCATAGAAGGAGAAGGAGGACGGCTTGTTTGATCAACTTCTGCTTCACTGCGTTGGGTCTTCCCGTTCCGGTGCACTGCAGTCCAGCTGAACCGAGACGCACGCATATATGCACACATGCAAGAGCAGAAAAGTGATGGAAGCGCTGGTGTGGTGGGGGCCCCAGCCTTTACGAGAGAAAAACAAAGTAAAGGGAGTCGTGTAGGCCACTGTGTTGTGCCCCGTCTTCGTGCGCGCAGGAGCGCTTGGAAGAAGATGCGCGCGTGTGTGCCCTCTTCTCGCCCCCTCGTGGAGTTGCCAGACGCGCGGTGGGCCCTCTCATCACACTGGCACCGCACACGGTAGCAAATCACAACGGTGTAGAAACGTCGAGGCGGATGGCGGCACCGCAGCCATCGTCGCGGCTGTCGACAGCGGATCGAAAGAGGTGGCGTCATTGTCGCCATCCCCGCCACAACGCCCACAGCCGCAGCGCTGCGCCTCCTCACAAGTCAGCAATGCATCGATTGCACGCATGGTCCGGCGATTCCGCTTGTCTTCTGTGAGGCTGAACCACACAACGCGGCTGATTGTGAACTCAATATGCGGCAGGCCGCTGGTCAGGCGCGCAGATCCACCCCTAGCAGTGATGTGGTCGTCGCAGGGGCCATTGTCTCCAGAACTGAACGACAGTATCGACGACAAAGCGGGTGAGGCTTTGGCACCGCCCACGCGCGGGTTGAAGAGACACGGTGCATTGAAGGTCTCGCACCAGAGGCTGCTCGTGCCGTATTGCAGCGTCTCATCAACGTACAACGCCGCGCCGTTCTTGCCGCCGCCAATGGCGAAGAAGTGCGAGTTGCAGACGACGAATCGTTTATTATTTGCGTGGCCGCACCAGGTAAACTTCTCCAGCAGTGGTGCCAGCGGCACCACTCGAGCCGGCCGCGCAGGGCGTAGCGGCCAACGCCGTCTACTCTCCGGAGATGAAAAGACGGCCCCAGGGGCGTCAAAGGCCCTGGATATGCCAACCGCGTGGCCTAGTGAAACAGGGTCTGTCCGTGGCGGCGATGAATTCCGCAACAGTGCTGGCTCGCTTGCCGACAGAAGTAGCGCCGAGTTCATCGTCGGCTTCTCGGCAGTGCGCGTCGGGCACAAGGGGTGCTCAATGGTCATCCGGCTCGGCATCGGCACCGGCACTCCTGCATCGCCGTCATCGGCGACGGCGAGCCTAGCGTAACCGTAGGCTGGTGCGGCAGCGAGTGCGGTGGCGGCAGTGCCCGAGGCACTGGTGTGAGGGTCAGCTGCAGAGCGCTTCAGAGATTCACTGTCCAATGTATCCGCTACGTTACTACCTCGCTGCGGGTGTTGTTGCTCCTCTTGCTGCTGCCGCCTCTTCATATCCGTCGCCATCCACGCCCCACGTGACGGCGTGCAGCTCAGCTGATCCAGCCGAAAGACAAACGTATCGGGGGAGCCAAAGTATATGTTAGCGGTGTGGCGACCGAGGCACGGCACTTCAGGAGTAAAGCAGCCAAGCACACAGTGCGGCGGCGTGTCGTGGGCAGCGCCGTGCCGCATTCTTCTAGGGCGGTGCGCCTCACGAAATGAATGAGGCGTGCCGCTGATCCCTGGCGACATAATACAAGAAGCTTTCGCCGACGAGGCCGAGAGGCTGTCCGTCAGACTCGCGTTCAGCCGCGTGGCATCCTCGCGAGAGTGCGCAAAGAATAGCCCAAAAGTGACGGTTTTTACTTGCGACTGCTTCGCCTCCACAACCTCCATGCGGCGGTAAAGGCTGGAGAGGCTGAATCCGTCGGTGGCGGTGTCAAAGCACAGCCGCCACGGGTAGTTCTGCCAGGATGGCGGTAGCGCGAGAAGGACCTCGTGCAGCTCGCAGCGAGAGAGCGGCAGAGGCGGGTTCGGCATGTCCTCTAGGGTGGCAAACAGCTTCGTCGCATCCAGTGCGCAACGACAAGACATGCGATCCACTGCTACGTCTGCCTTGCTCAGCGCCGCCGCATCCGCCTCCACAGTTGCAGCGGCGCTGTCTCCGGCGTTTTGGCCAGTGCGGTGCCGCCGGCGTCTCTCAAATCGCTGCGCTGCTTCGATGAGCTTCCGTTGCACATCTGGCCGGTACTGGAAGCAGTTGCGGTAGGCGTCGTACACGTGACAGCCCGGCACCGGGAAGAGAGGCAATATGCGACGTGCGACACACGGCGGTGTTATCGGGAGCGAGACACCTGTAGAGGCACCACCCCACTCCTGTGAACACGTTAACGCCGGCACCGGCAGCGATGATGCGTTCAGAGAGAAGAGCGACATGTGACACGCTTCGCAGCACGATGGATGCAGCGCATCACAGCTCTGCAACCCGCGAGAAGGTGCGTGTGTGGTGATGTGCCCCTAAAAAGAGCGACAAGAGGTGAGAAAGAATCCACGGATGCTTCAGCCCTGAGCAACGATACCCAGGCTCACCGAGGGGGGAGGGAGTGGGGGCGCTCACCGACGGAGAGACAGAGGGAGGTGTGTATAGCCCACGCACGCGTACTGGTGAATGTCGGCAACGGTGACAACAACGATGATGAGAGCAGAGCAACGATACACCAGAGAGGGAAGGGGAGCGCAGAGAATACGAAGACGGCAGCGAACCCCTCGAGGACGAGGAAGGGGGAAGGGGGTCGATATACAAAATGAAGAGTGAAACACAATATAGGCCAGTTGGAGTGCCTGCAGTGCACACCGAATCCTGATAAAATGCGCGACGCGAGTTGCGTATTGCGGGTCCGTGCGTCCAGGGGTTGGTGAGGACTTTAAGTGCTTTCCAAAGTAGAGAAGGACACACGAGCAGAGGAGGAGGAGGAGGGGGGTGGGATAGGGGGAAAACTGTTGAGTGATTGGGGATGGTCAGCTGCGGGAAGGGAGGAGGAGGCACGGAGACGTAATATGGCGCACCACGTGTGGATATGCGTTCTCACTCTTCCCCTTCGATGTGTATTCGTGGGTAGGCGAGTGAGGGATGAGAAGTATTGGCGCTGCTCTCCAGTCCCTGCCCACCACGCCGAACATGCACAGAGGCAAGAGAGGGAGACAGAGAGACAGAGAGACAGAGAGACAGAGAGACAGAGAGACAGAGAGACAGAGAGACAGAGAGACAGAGAGACAGAGAGACAGAGAGACAGAGAGACAGAGAGACAGAGAGACAGGGACGAGTGGAAATGACAACGAGCGTGAGCGCGCCTCTCCGATGCCTACTGATCCGCAGAAACAATGGAGGGTAGGCGGTGGCGATGTGCACAAGTGGGGAAGGAGTGACGCAGCAACGCCGCTGTTGGCCTGTGCGTCAGTGCAAGCACACGGGCGGGGAGCATTGATGAAAGGAATCGGGAGAGACCCACCCACGTGTTGCCACGTGGTCGATGCTACCTCCTAGCGATACACCACCTACGGTGATGAGTCTCTTTCCCTCATTCTCTGACTCCTCGTGAATCGCACTCGCATGCCCGTGCGCCAGATCCTGCTGAATACTATCTTTGGTGGTTGCTGGAGGTGTGTGGGGGTGAGGGAGGGGGGGGGGAAGGCGAGGGACAGCGATCGAGCATCAGGCGACACACAAGTAACGCGATCCCAGGCATATCGACCCTTCCTCTTTCTCTCCCTAATGCAGTTGCGTGGTCTGCCGCCGCTCCTGGGCCTCTCTCTCTCTCACTCGCCCCTCCCCCATTTCACTTCGAACCCCATGCAGCCTTGTCGCTGTGGGCGGCGTGTGCTTGCGTAGGATGCCTGTGATGGCGCCGCATCGGTGCAGCGAGCTCACCCTTCCCTCTCTTCTCCGCACATAACCCACTGAAGAGGCCCCCACCCACCCACCACCCCCACATGCAGGCAGGCTAAGAGCGAGTGAGCGACACGAGGCACAAAAAGCTGTGACGATCATGACCATCCGAGAGAGACCACGACGCCGCCACCTCCAGGGCCATCGCACTGCCCCCCTCATATTTTGTAGCCAATTTCGTACCCCTCGTGGACGCATTGCAGAAGGTCCTCTTCACCGTGTCCGTCGCCGGTGTAGCTGTCGCGGCACGAGCCGGCCGTGTAGAGGCTAAAGTCACCGACCATTTCGCCCCGCACCTTCGCGCCGTCCTTCATCCACTCGTAAATCCACGTGCCATAGGTGATGTTCGGCAGCATGCCAATACACCACACGACGGTATCGCACGGCACGAAGAGCTTGCGGCTGTCCGGTGGCAGTATGGAGATGTGCACCCCATTGGCGTCAAAGTTCTCGATCATGCCGTGCTTCACCACGGTGCTCTCGTGGTGTTTGATCCACAGCTTCTGCGTCCAGCCCCAACCTCGCGAAAGGTCCGCATCCTTGTCCGCCTTGTTGAAGATGGTGACCACACGGTTGTTGCGCGGCATCCGTTGTTCCGGACTTTCCAGCAAGCTGCCGTCTTCGAGGTTGATGCCCCACTCGTCCAGGTACAGCGAGATCTCGCGCGAGACGCGGGGGTCGTGCAGCAAGAAGGAGGCGACGTCGTGCGAGATGGCGCCGTTGCCGACGATGACGACGCGGCGACCAGCCGTGACGCTGCCGTCCAAGATGCGATGGAAGGGCACGACGAGCGGGCACTCGGATGCGCCGGGGAAGACGTGGGACGAGATGCGGCGTGGCACCGAACCGTGTGTCATGACAACAGCGTGGAAAAACTGGTGGTTGCGAGCTACCTCTTCGCGGGTGAATTCAGTGTTGAGGCGCACGTTGATAGAGGACTGCCGCAGCTGCCGCGTCCAGTACTCCAGCACTGCCTGGTAGTTCTCCTTGCCAGGCACTCGCTTCGCAAGGTTCAGCTGGCCACCAATGACGCTCTCCTTTTCGAAAAGTGTGACGTCATGGCCACGGCGCCACAGCGTCAGCGCACACGTCACGCCTGCCGCGCCAGCTCCGACAACAGCGACCGACTTTCGGTACTTGGCAGGCTTCCACCCACGCTGGAGCTCGTAGCCAGTGATGGGGTTCAACGCACACGTGATGCGCTGGTGCTTGTAGAGTCGGTTGATGCAGTGGTTGCACCCGATACACGGGATGCTGTCCTCGCTGCGCCCCGCTGCTGCGTTGGAGATGTACTGCGGGTCCGCGAGAAGCGGCCGCGCCACGCCGACCATGTCGCACACCCCCTTCTCAAGCAGGCTCTCGGAGAGCTGGATCGTGTGCAGACGGTGCGACGCAACCACAGGCACACCCACCGCGCCAACCTCCGTCAGCCGCTCCTTCAGCAGCTGACAGGAGCGCGTAAACGCGCCATGTGGCACGTAGGCCGACAGCGTCTGCACTGGCGAGTCGTGCATGCCGACGCTCGTGTTCAAGAGGTCGATGCGGCCGCTCTTGGCAAGTACTTCGGCCACCTGCAGCGTCTCCGCCATCGACGTGCCGCCGGGCTTCAGATCGTGCAGGCACAGCCTCAGTGAGACGACAAAGCGGTCGGGGTTCGCAAGGGAGTTCTTGATGGTCTCGAGCACTCGCACCGTCACCTCGAGTCGGCGCTCCAACGACCCGCCAAAGGCGTCGTTCCGCGTGTTTACAGCGGAGGAGAGAAAGTTGTGGAGGAGGCTGCCCTCGCTGACGGGGATCTCGACCCCGTCAAAGCCAGCATCCTCCGCCAGCCGCGCAAACCGCTCGTACTCGGACACCACGTAGTTCACCATGAAGGCGGGTATCCGGTACGGGTGCGTGTTTCGCACCGGCTGCACCGGCGACGGTGTCGACGTGGCCGACACAAAGTGGCGCTTGCGGGCAGCGCGGCCTGCGTGGAAGGCTTGGGCGAGCACGTAGCCGCCCTCGCTGTGCACAACTCTCGTCACACGCGAGAGCGCTTTGGCGGCATCGAAGGTGCCTAACATCAGCGCATCCTTCTTCCACCGGCCGAGTCTCGAAGTACCGAGGCCGCCGACCACCATCAGTTTCGCGCCGTAGTGCGCCCGTTCGCCAAAGAAGGCGGCCATCGCGGCCATGTGCTCGTCGCTGTACCACTTGAGCTCACTCTCCATGTTGAGGTAAATGGGCTGCATGTAGAAGCGATTCGGCAGCTGAATATGCCGCCCAACCCGAAGTGGTGTGAAGAGCCGTGACGCAGCCGCCGTCGCCGCCACGCTGGTGGTGGCAACCATGGAGGCTGGGGAGGCAAGGGTGGCTGTCATTGGCGTGAAATGGTAAAGGGTGGGGGATAAGAAGGAGAGAGGCCTGGCGATAAGAGAGCGGAGAGGGGAAGAAGCGGTTTGTGCCAGCGCATGGGCGTGTGCTCGTTCGTGTAGACGTAAGGGTGTGTTAATGCCGTAGGAGCGATCCCCTGCTACCTCTGCCGAGCACTTTATGGTCGAGTTGGGGTGTGCGATTGAGCAGAAGGGTTGTCGAGCACCAGGTGGACAATGTGCGCGTGCATGTGTGTGTGTGTGTGTGTGTGTGTGGGTGTGGGTGTGGGTGTGCCACGGACGAGGGAGGCCAGACGACCAGAGAAGGAGCGAAAGACGGGTAAAGCTAAGCCAGAGCAGAGGCTGGATGTCAGCGTGGAAAGAAGGGGGGAGGGGGGACGAGGCTACCGGCGAGTCAGAAAGACACCCCGGCATGGCGTTTGTGTGACATGTGAGGCGAGGCGAGTGGGGGGGGGGGGGGGGGGGGCGTGCCATAGAGAAACACGGCGAGAGGGGAAGAGAGAGAGAGAGGGGAGGGCTCCGACACCCACACACACACCCTCTACCCCTCCCTCTGCTTTGTCCTCCTTGGACCGTCAGTTTCCTTGTAGCGCCCACCCTCTCGCGCGGGAGAAGACAACTTAGCAAAGCGCTGTGGCATAGAGGCAGCGGGGGAAGGGAGAGCGGGCGTTGCTGCTCTACAGCGTCACGTCACATCTTGCTGATTGGGGAGGTGGTTTGCCACTGCTGCTGCGGGGCCTTTTCTACGCGCTGTGATGGCATGGGGCGGACGCTCGCTCCCTCTTCCACCCTCCTCCCTCTGTGTCTCGAGCACACGCGTGTGTCTGTCCCAGTGAGTTTCGGTGGACTTCGCTTTGCCGCCCACGCAAATCAACTCTGTGTCCACAGCCGTCAACGCACTCGCGATGCGGCTTGGGCAACAAGAAGAAGCGGAAGAATGATGGAAAACGCCACAGCAGACATACCGAGAAGAGGAGCGAAGGCAACATTCGACTCAGCACGCCGGCGGCGAAAGAGCACAAACGAGAGGAAAGACACAGCGCGCACCACAGTGGTGCACCATCGCAGATGGCAACGAACGCCCCCCTCCTACCCCTCCCCCCTCACGCGCGTAGACGCCCACAGGGAGGCAGGCAGGCATACACACCTACCCGCCCACACACACACAGAGAGAGAGAGGAGGGGAGACGCTGAAAGAGAAAAGGAAGCTTATGGAGACCAGCGAAAGCGACGCAAGGCAAACATGGCCAAATACACAACACGAAGATCGGAGAGGAGGAGGAGAGCAAACCATATAAAAAACACTTCTCGGCGAAAAAGGGGGCAGCCACATTCATGTGCGTGCGTGCGTGCCTATGTGTGGCACACCCTTCTCCTGTCAGCTCCGGTGCGCCCGCTTGCTCATTCCAGCCTCCTCCTCCTCCTCTTCGACCCTTCCCCTCCCCACCCTCCTCACCCGCTCCAGATTAGTCTCACAGCGTACACAGTGAGTAGCATACCAAGGCTGACACAGTACACAGCACGAGACGAGAGAGAAGGGGGGGGGGGGGGGGGGCAGGCAAGCAAGCGGCCAAGAGGGCGATAGACAGAGAGAGAAAGAAGGTGGGAAGGTGGAAACAACACACGCGCATACAGAGGCACACGTGTCGCATGGACCTCAGCATCATCGTCGCTCGCCAGCCACTGCACATCCACGTACGCACCGCACCTGAGAAAGAGTAAAAGACGGGCACACGAACAACACGATGGACATTGTGGTAAGCGAAGAGAGAAGTGTTCTGTTATTCCTTCAACGCGCCCATTCCATCGCGAGCGCATCAGCACGCATACGCGCACAGTTAAAGGTCACCCATGCCGCTGCTGTACCCCGGCCATGCCAAGCGACCGGGTCGAGCACCACCGCCTGGCGCTGTTCAGCCCCACTGCAACGCCGCTGCATGCAGCGCAGCACAGGCCGAGGATTACGCTCGGCACCACTGCAGCACGGCGCAGGCAGAGAAGCACTAGGCGGCTGCGCATAGTCGCTGAATCGACGACACGATGTGTAGTGAGCTTGCACAAGCTTGATCATGGTCGCATGTCTCTTCGGCCCAGCGCTCGCCCCAGCCTGTCCGCCGAACAGCCTGCAGTCCTCCCAGCCGCACACCCGAGGGCAGACTGCAGGCTGCTCGGCTTTTCCGCAAAGAATACGGCGGGGGATGCATGATCCCTACCATGCCGGGCTTGGCAACTACACCACCACGCTTCTCGTCGTCGCCTTCCTGCGGCAACACCCCATCTATACAACGCAGCCGGAACAGCGAGCCATGACGGGGCTAGGCAAGCTGCTGGTAGATTTTTTCCGAATGTGAAGGTCACTAACGGAACTACAGGAGGGTAGCCGTCCGCCTGGAAGCCCACACTGCACTGCACCATGTGAACGACCCAATGCACTTAACTGGTGAATCTTGTCGAGGCGCTGGCGACATGTCATGCCGACCGGATTCACCTTCAGCGGGTCTGGTACCTGCATGACGGACGCCGCATTCGGCGCGCCGCACGTCGTTGACGTGTGAGGAACGTTCAGACTGGCAAGCGTTGCCCACGGATCCTCGGCTGAGGCAAGAGTCGCGGACGAAGTAGCAGCAGAAGCTCCGCTGCCAGTGGCGAGGTGGTTTGGCACTGTTGGTAGGTTCGAAGAGGGTACGTTGTAATTCGCCAGCGTCGCCAGCTCATCGTCCGGCAGGCGGGGAAGTTGGTTCACCCATTGCTGCTGCTGCTGGTACGCCGGCGCCCCTACACCGTTTCCTGACACATTGGGGAGCGGGCAGAGGCGGTTACCGAAGCCGCCCGCAGCGCCGTCGTTCGGGTTGGACGTCGTCTTACCATCAAAATCTTTGCCACCGTTATCAAAGATCAACGGCGACAGCGCCGGGCCGGGGCCACCCGCCGCGCCACCAGCGCCGCCAGATCGACCGATTTCCTCTACGGCGCACCACTTCTGGAAGAGCACGTCAACGTGCGCATCACGGATGCCGCTGTAGCGAATCTCCAGCTGCACAGTCGATGCATCTACGCAGCCCACCACCTTTCGCCATCCACACTGGCACGGCAACTTCAGCTCCACACGCGACGACTCAAGGCCGCTTCCGCGCGGAGGCAGCACGGTGAGTTTCACGTCCACATCTGGCGCCGCCAGCGTGTAGTCGTCACGGTTCTTAAGCACCAGGACGTACGTGCCAGCCATGAGCGTGAACTCCTTTGCCATGACCTTCTCCTTCCGCGAGAGGGGGTACGTGCTGCCGTCCTGCAGGTAGAGCGTTTCCTCCGGCCTGTAGCCTTCCTTACTGATGAGGTCAATCTCCTCGAAGGGCACGAGGATGTTGTCTGTCTTCCGAATAATGTTGTAGCACCGTGTAATGTACGCCGTGATCTTGGCAGCGCAGAACTCTGACAGGTTCTTGGAGTACTGTGCGCTCTTGGGATTCGTGTCTGCGAGGGCGGTGTGGCGCACATAGTTGAGGATCTGAAGCCCACGCACGTACTGCTGGTACACTGCGTCGTAGTTCTGCAGCAGTCGGCCAAGCTCGCCGCGGTAGCGGCTGTTGCTGCTGATGCGGAGCTTGGCCTGATCCACATCGTACTCGCGCTGCTCACACTGGCGCAGTAGGTCAAGGCCCTCCGCCAAGAGCAACTTCTGAGTCATGGTTGATAGTAGTGAGGTGAAGAAAATGAGGATGCAGCTGGCGGCAGTGCCAGTTGAAGAGCAGGGCAATGGGGAGGCAGGAATAACATGGTGAAGGGCACAACGAGGCAGACACAACGAGAGCGGAGAGAAGAGGAAGCCAGGAAGCGGTGAGGTCGAGCATGTACACGCACAGAGAGTCTTCAACGACGGGCTGCGCGCCGGTTTTTCCCTCTGCGTACGTGCACCTGGTTCAGTACAACGCAGGAGAGGGAGAGGGAGAGAGAGAGAGAGGACGAAGAGGAGAGAGTACACCCACGCCCTGCAGGAGAGAGCGACGTTCTGTCCAGACACGCCACCATTGCGCTCCGCTTCACTTGACCAACTCGCCTGCTTGCGCACTGCTTCTTCTTCTCTTTCCTTGGGCATCGCGCCTGCGTCTGGGTCGCCGCAGCCGCTCTTCGAAACCACCACTGCCACGATATCCACGAGACCTGCGATAACTCAAGTCAAACTAGCGCCGCACACGCACATCTACACGTCTGCACTCCATCACAGCAGCTTCAGCTGCTTCGTCACCTCGTCTACCAAACTCCTGGGTCCCGGTCCGACGGCCACGACAGTCTTGCTACCGGCCGCCACCTGTGTGCGGCCGGCGTCGCGGACGACGTAGTGAGGCAAGTTCACCTGCCGCGCGTGCTTCGCCAGCGCCATCATGGCAGCTTCATCAGAGCACTGCAGAGCAACCTTGGAAGAGCCGCTGGCGTGCCATGCGTCATACCACTGAACCCACGCAGTGGACACAGGGTTGAGGGCAGGCTGCGGGCTAGTCGCCCCTGCTGACTTGAAGGCCAGGATTTCCTCAATCACCCCCACCGCGGCGTGCGCACACTGTGCGGCAATCTTGCCGTTTCTCATCTTGAGATCCTTTCGCACGACGAGCGCCATCTTCACCGACTCACCCGTAGCGGCGAGGCTGCACATCTGCCGGCACTTCTCCGCCGGCCAGCGGAACAGCGACATCATGAAGCCCTTCATCAGCAAAAGTGACGCAAAAGCGAGCGCAAAGGCGACCCAAAAACCGCCCCAGAAGGGGGCTCGCACCGCTGCTGCTAAAGTACCGGCCTCGTCGTCGCTAGCGCCGGAGAAGGCCGCGCGGAGGATGGTGAACACAGTGGGCGAGGAAAGGCGCGTCGCCGCGGCCTCGTAGTCCATGAAGGCGCTTGTGATAAGAGAGAGAGAGAGAGACGGGGGAATGAAGGCGCGACGGCACGTCAGCTGGGGAGAGGCTTTGAGAGAGTACCAAGAGGGGATATTCGTAGCGGCATTCCAGCAACAGTCACACCCACACACACACACACACACACACACGACGTACCCACTTTTTCCGGTATACGGGTGTGAGTGAGTGTGAGTGAGTGTGAGTGTAGCGTGCCGCTCAACCAAGTAGCCGCTTGACCGCAACCGCGCGTGTATATCTGCCCTGCGCAGACGGCCGACCGGGGGAGGAGGAGGGAAAGGAGCTGAAGGAAGTGCGTCGGAGGTATTAGGCGGGGCCGTGACGCAAAGATGAATAAGAGAGGGGGAGAGAGAGAAACAGCGAGGCAGGGTGAGACATGTACGGTAATACCGCTGACGTCGAGGCCGTCCAGGCGAGTGGTAACGGTGGGCGGGGAGGGAGGGAGGGAGGGAGGGAGGGAGGGGGTTATGATGCGCTCAGATGCAGCACTACACCCCGGGAAAAGCAGACAGCCGGCACCCCCACCCCTCCCCTCCTCCCCTCCTCCCCACACACACACACACGCACAGGCGCACACACCTTCAGGGTAGCGCACACCACAGAGGATGGCGGAGGTGGTGGGAGAGAGACACACAAGTGGGAAGAGAAAGAGGAGAGAAACCAAAGGCCGTCCTCAGTGCCCAGCGGGAGTCATGTTTCGCACATCCGTGCGCTTCTCTTCCCGCTCCCTCCCCTGCGCGCATGCTTGGCTGCATGAGCGTCTCCGTGCAGGGGCGTGGGGAACGGAAAGAAGAACAGAACAGAAATGTAGAGGATCCCCATCATTACGCACGGCAGGGGGGGAGTGCGGTGTGTACGCGGAGAAGGAAAGTGCAGCCCAGCAGGGTCTTCCCGCTCGCCGATCCAACTCTTTCAAAGCCGATGTCGCACACACACAGAGAGAGAGAAAGAGAGCTTGGGTGTTTCACCCACCTCTCGTCAGTCAAATGCCACCACCACGACGGAGGTGTTGTCGCTGCCGAAGAGGTTGTTAACGACATGCTCCGTTAACCGCCGCGCCGCCGCCTGCACAGCAAACAAACATGGCGCGCTGCCGGTCGTACTCTCCAGCAAATTCGCGGCGTCGTCTTGGTCGTACGAGGCCGCACCGCTGCCATCTGGGGTGCAGAGCAGCCCAGCAGGGTAACAGCAGGCACTCGTACGCCTTTGCTGGTGGCACGGCGACTGTTGCCGCGGCGGTGTGCCCTCGAGCGTCTCGCTGAAAAATACCAGCGGTGCCCCGGTTGCACCCGATACCTCTGGACCCGCCCTATCAAGCCCTGGCGATTTCCATGCCCTCAGCCTCACGCCATTGGACGCTTCCACTGGCGTGTCGTTACGGTGAATCAAATTTCCCGCAGCCGCTTTGGGCTGCTGCTCTGCTGTAAGCAGCTCACGTCGCACAAAGGAAAGCACGTCCTCGGGTGTCATGCGGTCCCAGACGCCGTCGGAGCCGATGATCAACACCTCGCCGCGGTGGACTTCCCACTCGTACACGTCGGCGATGTTGCTTACGGCGTTGCTGGTCAGTGCGACAGCCGATGCCGACGCATACGTAGGCCGCGAGGAGAGCGGCGAGGATGGCGAGAGGGGCGGCAGAGAGCTAGAAGCCAGTCTCTGCTGCGAACCCTCTTCTTGTATCGTATGAGCATCCCCCATCCTTTCCGCAGAGTCGGATGGAGGCAATTCCTGTGATAGGGGCGCAGACACCGACTGCGCCTCGCCATCAGTGCATCCCACATTGCTCGCACGCTGCGAGTCCCCCAGCGTAGCTCCGCCACCATCGACGTCGTCGCTCATCAAACTCCGAAGCGTTGTACTCGAGCTTGACGGCCAGCGCAGTTCCCTCATCACGAGGGCGTCCTCGGAGGCATCGCTGCGCCGTGGCGTATTCGCAGTTGGCAACGACCCCGCGACGACCTCAGCGTGGGATGACAACGACGTGACGGCAGCGGCTGCAGCAGAGACCGCGAGCAACGCCGATGACGCACTGGCAGGCATACCCGTCGCGGAGGATTCGGCTGTTGCAGCAGTGGAGTCCCACCACTGCCCCGGCTCAACCTTGTATCGGTAGTCCCCGAGCCCTCGCGTGACGTCGAGGCTGCCGTCTATGCGGTCAAGCTCCACTACGCCGCCGGCAGCCCGGATTCGGGCTGCCTCGGATGGGTAGGTGGAGATGCGGTGGTCAGTGGTTCGGAGCAGAACTTCGCCTGTCTGCAGATTGCCGATAATGGCACGGCTATCGCCCAAATTTGCGATGCAGAGTCGATACGTGTCCCCTGCCTGTGCAGCCGGCATCGGTGATGTGGGTGCCTCGCAATGTTCCCCTTGCTTCCATGGTTCTTCCTGCCTTCCAGGTGGGCGAGTGGCGGCAGAGCCACCGCTGTCTGACGGCGCATCACCATTGCCCGTGGGCAACAGCGATGTGCCATTCGCCCAGCTGCCCGCCACCTCTCTCGCGTCGCTATGGCACGACGCAGCTGCAGTCGGAAGCTTGAAAAACACTGCCACGCTTGCCGTTGACCCTGCATCGCGACGCTGGACGGAGGGGCCGTGTGCATCGCGATGCAGGACGTTGTACAACGTCAGGTCAAGGTGCACCAGTGCCTGCACAAGGGCAGCGCTCACGATTCGCTGAAACTTCACTGCCTCCATCGGCGCTGCCTCGCGATGGCCACGCAGCTCCTCCGCTACGGGCCCTTCTGGGCGGCAGTCGCAGCTCCCGAGGACTTCCTTCCCCAGCTGCGCGAAGCTGCCTGCACCACGAGACGCACCTCTGCTATCTCGCTGGTCCTGCTCCCACTGCCTCTGATAAGTCTTCACGGCGTGCTCGAAGTGTTCCGGAAAGAACTGCGAGGCCAGCGACGCAACAGCGTCGCCGCAGTGACCGTCAAAGACGCCAAAACAAGCAAAGACGACCTCATCTTGCTCACTGGAGATGTGCTGCGTCACCGCTGTTGCGGCGATCGAGTCTTCCTCGGCCCACTGCGTGTGTTCACCCACTGCCCCGGGTGGACTTCGGGCACTCGCTCCGCTGCCCTCTCGAGCTGACGCAGGTGCCGTATGCGCAGCCTCAGTGCTCGGCACTGCGATGGCGCTACTACGCATGCGCACCGGTAGGTTGGCTACCAGCATGACGCTATCCTCTTGTCTGTTTCGACAGCCACGCAGCGAGCTGAAGGCGCACTGGAACTGCGTAGCAGGAGACACGGCAGACGACGACGTGGGCAACAGTGAGGACACGCCTTCGGCAGAAACGACGGTGACGTCAGTTGGTGCGTCGAGCGTCGCGAACATATCAGCCTCATAATCACCCTTTGTCAGTGCTGCAGCCACTCCTCCGCCTTCGACCAGAGACTCGTTCATGGCCATGGACGCTGCCAGGAGGGCAGTCTGCTCAGGGATGGACGGCACCGGCGAGGGCCGCCGTGGCGACGAGGTGTAAAAGGCAGAGGTTGTCGCTGTGGTGTCAGCAGTGCGGATGGCCACCGTTGGTGTCGTCAAGTCGCCGCCGCGGGGAGAGGCTATCGAAAAGGAGCACCAGTGTGCAGGGAGGGCCACCAACGGCGGAGGCGGCACCAGTAGCAGTGCGGATGGCACGTAGACACTGGAGCTACCCACGTCATTACAATCCGCTCCGCCACGCTCGCTGTCAACGCAAAGCATGGTAGGGGGAGCTTGCTGATGCACTTCAAGAGCAACCCCGGTGGACGTGAGGAGGGCGCTGCTCAAGCTGCCTGAGAAGGGCAATTTCGCATTCACATCGCGCTGCAGCCCACAGAGCTCCGACTCCACCCCGAAGTGCACGAGGCCGTCGCTGTCCGCAGAAGCCGCGTACACCGCGTCAGAGCAGCAGGGTCCTCTGCCTCGGCTGCACGTATGCCCAACTCCTCCTTTGCTCCCCAAGTCGCCGACGGCTGTCACTGCTGTGGGGGACGTGCAGAGTGACGGGGACCACAATGACTCGGTCGATGCCTTCATTGCACCGGCCAACGGGCTGCCACGGGGCCGACTAGAAGATGTCCGTGTCAGCATTCGTGCACTGGTCGCCGTTGCGT
Organism: Leishmania braziliensis MHOM/BR/75/M2904; assembly: GCF_000002845.2. Classification (NCBI taxonomy): domain Eukaryota; phylum Euglenozoa; class Kinetoplastea; order Trypanosomatida; family Trypanosomatidae; genus Leishmania; species Leishmania braziliensis. Next base: position 376,980 of record NC_009276.2, on the reverse strand, counting down.
GCCACAGGCACACATCCTCTTTCCTGCTTGACGAAGTGCACCCCGGCACGCGCTGCGAGAGGAGCGAAAGCGACGCCCGCGGCGGTGGCGTCGAACAAGTTGACACAAAGTCCTCTCCGTCGGCTCCTGCGAGCGACGCGTCTGTTGTCAACGTCGCCTCGTCCGCAACGCACCTATAGGCTATGTCTGTGAAGGAGCCGATCTGCAACAGGGATGAGGCGGTCGTCGCGAAGTGAGCAGGCTGCGCAGGCAACCGCCAGGCGCTACTCGAGTACGATGACGCATCCGTAGGAGAGAGGCGGAAACTGCTGTCGTAGCGGTATGCAGTCATCACAGGTGTGGGGGACCACGATGTGGCTCTGTAGACATCTCCACTCTCAACCTGGCCAAGATGCGTGCATCCCACATGTTCAGCGCGTGTGTAGAATTCTGACCAGCGCGTGGTCAAGGGCGATGCTGAGGCAGAAGTACCGAGTACGCTTGTCGTGGCTGCGGTTGTCAGCAAAGGTAAGTTGCACGTGTCCCCACACCTTCCGGCAATAGCCGAAGCAGCTGGAGTGCCAGGGCCGACACTGTCACCACTGTGCTGCAGCGCTGTCGGGGGCGCGAATGCGGTGATGTGCGGCGCGGGGGGACTAAGCAGGTCTCGCGTCCATGGCGCTGCGCCGTTACTGCAGGAGCCGTCACGCTGGCCGTGGTCTGGACGCAGCAACGGAAGTGGTTCGGCCTGCCGCGGCAGCGATGGCGACGACAACGCGTGTGCTGCCGGTGAAACCCGCGACAGGCCCTCTGTGGCGGCGTTTGCCAAAGCAAGAGAGTTACAGGCACAGTCGGGGAGCTGCTGCGGGCGAGGTTCAGGCGGTAGCGTTGCGTCGAGAGAGGCGAGCCTTGGCTGGGGAAGGCCACTGCGAAGCGACAGCGTGGCCGCGTGGTTGCAACTGCTGCGGGGACCGCTGTACGCTGGCGCATCGTGAGTCGATGGACTGATGCACCCTCGCCTCAGTCCAGAGACGTCCTCCGACAGGTTAGCTGTGGTGCCCCAGCAGGTGGGGTGGAGAGGCATCGGCTCGGTAACCTCATCTGCCCCATTTCCATCACCTGACCACCGCCATGGTGAACGCTCCCAGTCTTGCAGAGGTGTCACACGCACCGCGCCCCAGGCCCCGTCGCCGGCTACTCTGCCGCTACGCGAGGTCTCCGCCGCATGGGCAAGGGGTGGCGGGAGCCAAGATCCCAAAGCCCGCCCGCCAGCGAGCTCGAGTGAATGGGCGGCGACAGGGAGGGGAGAGGTGCCACACCCATCCCCAGCCCGGACCTGACCACGCCATCGCTGCTGCACAACTCTTGCTGAGATCGATACCGGCGACGACACCCGCGACGTTGAAGGGCACGGCACGAGCGAGAAGGACGGCGCGATACTGCTGGGGCATGGGGAGAGGACGATGCGGAACGAGTCGAGTAGGGGTGTGCTACTGGTGGTCGACTGACTGCGCGCGGTTGCCGGTACTACTGCGGCGGTGGAGGCTGGCGCCGCTACGTCGGTAAACGTGGTCGCCGCCGTACCAGACGGCCCGGCGCGCAGCTGTCTGCCGGCGAACATGCCACTGCCGTTATGGTGAGCCTCACTCAGAGAAAGCAATGGTGTGGGCCGCGCCGACTCAGCGGAGACATCGTTGCCCACGTCGCCGCGGCTTTCGAGCTGCGTGCCCCAAGGTGACAGTCGCGGTGCGACGAGACTGTGCAGCAGCATTACTGATGGCCCATCACTGCTGTTACTGCCTGTCTCCTGCACCGTCCTTCCAGACGACGCCAGCGCTGCTGCGATGTTGTGTTGGCTCCTGCTACTTGCTACCGCCGACTGCCACTCCTTGGCGTGTCCAGTGTGTGGCGCCGCATCGTCGTCGATGACCCCGTGTGGCAGCGAGAGTGAGCGGAATACAGGCGCTTGTTTGTGCTCACCAAATTCGAGGTTGTTGACGGCAGCACGTTCGACTGTGTCGCTCCTCGAAACGCTTCCAACTTTGGGAATATGGACGGCTGACAGCGCGTTGTCGAGCGGCACATCAGGTGACGGCGAGCACGCTGCTGGCTCCTCCACGTGCGCCACGGTGTCCATGCCAGGCAAAGGCGGTACGACTTCGTCGGTGGATACAGCGTCGAGACCCTCATGCGTCGATGACGCACGAGTGAGGAGTTCGAGCAGGTTGATGTATTCGGCTCCTTCAGGGCAACTGCCGTCCTCCCCAGGGCTCATTTGCCAACACGGCACATCGGAGGTGCCGGTGTCACGGAGCTGAAAGGGTGCGCTTAGAGTGAGAGGTGAAGAAGACGTAGGGCTCGTGGCAGTTCTTGTCACCGCGATGGAGTCCACCTCAGCAACCCGTGATACCGCATGAAGGTCACTGCGCTCGCGAACCGGCACTCCCACTGACACTAGCTCGTCTGATAGCGGTGCTCCTGTTATATCGGCCGGCACGTCAATACTGTTCGATGCTAATCCCCGCACCGTTAACGGCACTGCTGCCGCGTTCACACAGCACCTGCTCCGTACATCACCTGGGCTGGCTGAGTCCATTAACTCGGCTCGAACAACACAAGAAGGGCGCCGCTCCGACCTAAGTGCACGAGCCTTGGTGGTGGCCGCGGCAGAGATAAATGAGGACGAGGAGGATGCGGACGGCTCGCTGCATCGATATATCGTACTACAGCCTCTACACGCCTCCGCCTCGTGGCAGGGACCCGCAACGCTGCTGACGCCATCACCAGTGTAGGACGTGATTGCCGCCATTTCACAGCCGGCGCGCCAAACCTGCTGCGAATGGGTAACCTGCAGGGTGGCGGTAGTGGTAGCTGTGGTAGAAGCGGGCGTCATCTGCACTAGTGGAGGCGATAGGGGCCTGCACCCACGACTACTACTACTGCTGTCACGGTTACTGTGGTTTGAATTCGGCGCAGGTGTTGCCCAGGCCGAATCACGCGAGAGGCTGCTCGTGCCCGCCAAGAGCTGAGTCGACGGCGTAGGGCTTGAGCCTCGCGCCTCAGAAACGAAGCACGTTGGAAGTGATGTCGACGACCTCGTCGCACCGGGCGCAGACGTTCCAGAGGCCACGGAGGCTAGTGTGACCTCCTCGCGATCAGCTGTACTGCTGCTAATAACACGGGTCGCCGTACACATGACTGGTGATGCAACAAGCAGCGAAGTCGACGACATGCGCGGCTGATCCATCCCTCATACGCCAGGAGAAAGTGGAGGGGGGAGAGGGTGAGTTAATGAGTTGGTGGATGAGCACGCTCGGTCGGGTGGAAGTTGAGTTGCTCTTAACGATGTGAGTGACGCTGTGTGATTGGCGGTCGTGGTCGAAGTGAAAAATGGCCACGAGTAGATCGCGCAGCGAAGTGAAGAGTGCGATAGAGGAGTGAAGGTAATGGATCGTATCGAGGGGAGTGTGGGAGGCGGGCGTACGCGTCTCCCCGTGTGTGCGTCTCTCTCTCTCCCTCTCTCTCGACGAGAAAAGAAGAGAAGGGGGGTATGAAGAATTGGTGTGGCTGTACGTGCTGGTGTAGCAGGGACGGGATGTGCACATTCTGGGTTGCTGAAGACCCAAGCGTGAACACAAAAAAGGAGCAGCGGTATGTGTGTGTGTGTGTGTGTGTGCGTGGCCCCGTGCGGTGCCCCCCTGAAGCGCGTGCGCAGGCCCACTACGCCGTCCCTCTCAGTCTCCGTTCCCCCTTCCCCTACGGTGCTTTACAAGGAGTCCTCCGGGCCGCCTTCACCGTCAGCGGCTCTCTGTGGAACAGAAAATCACCCGCGAAGCGGAGGCGAGGAAGGCGAAGAACGCGCACAATACGAAAGAGAGAGCGCGCGCGCAAGACAGCAGCGACTGGGGGTGGACGGTATGAAGTGTGAGTAGCGGAGGTGGCGGTGTAAGTAGAAGGGGGAAGCGAAGAGTTCGTTCTCTGTGACACGGGGGCTGTGAAAGGAATGAGTATCAACGTGCAGGCTACGGCAAAGCCCCCGCACGCTCAGGCCCGCGTGTGTTTCTTGTCTGTTGTTGCCGGTGTGTACGTATGACTCGCCGATGGAACTCGAGAGGGCGAGAATTAGAGAGAGGGGGGAGGAGGGGAGAAGAGGAAAGGAGAGGAAAGGAGTGGCAGGGGGACGAGCAAGCGTCGTTTCACTCGTCCCTATCCACTCCGTCTATGGTGGTGGTGATGGTGTACGGGGGGCGTCGG
>NC_009276.2:366393-372647 GCF_000002845.2 Leishmania braziliensis MHOM/BR/75/M2904 | reverse complement strand
GGGGGGGGAGGGGAGGGGAGGGGGGTTTGTCTACAAAAATGCGCCGTGTAGTACCGGCGGCGGCTGCCTCGGCGTGTGTCATTACGTCGATTGCGGAAGTAAACCAACACGGAAGCGATAAGCGGCAGGGAGGGGGGGGGGGACAGAGACACGGGCCACCGTTGACACCGAAGGGCCCAGGGCGGGGTGACGTGAGGTGTGTAGGGGTGTCGCGGACGCAAGAGAGAGAGAGAGAGAAGGGAATGTCAGGAGAGGGAAGTGAGAGAAGGAGGATGACGACGAAGACGGCGATGAGGCAAATGTGCTCTCTGGAGAACAGCGAGTTATACACAGTCGGGGACAAGAGGATGCAGAGAAAAGCGGAGATCGGCTTCGCTATCTTCCTCGCTTCCCTTGACACTACATCGGACCTGACAGCCCCAATACCTCAGCAGGTCCCTCTCTCTCTTAAGCACTCGCACACGGTCGCTGCTCCGCCCCCTCTTCCCCTCCCGTGAGTGCAAGTGGCGTTGTGTGTGACCTACGCAGGGCTGTCGGTCTGTGCGATGGCGGGTCTTTAAGCCTCTGCCCTTGTGGGCCGCGCGGATGAAGACGACGGGTCGCTCAAACGCGCATGTGCCCGCACATTCAGCTGATCGTAGAAATCTGCAAAGGTGAAAGGGAAGGGGGAGGGAGTGGGCTGTGGCTAAAAAGGCCAGCGAAGGAAATACAGAGAGAACGAGAAATATGGAGAGTGACTACCTCAAGAGCTGAACGGCTAAGACGTGTATGGCATCACCGCCTGCCGCCTCGACCGTGGCAACGGTATATCAACACAGTGACTTTGCCTAGCAGCTAACCCTGCATCCAGAGAGAAAGAACGGAGATAAAACCAAACTGACCAACCCCAGTTCCACCGGCCAGCGCCCGCAACCGCTGTCCCAACAGCTCTCGCTTTATCTTCCCCTTGCCCCTTGTGTGTGTCTGTGGGTGGGTGTGTGTGCACGCGCTGGTGCCTTTCGTCTGGAGCTAGCACGTTCACTTGCCTCATCAGCAGTGCCCCGGTAGCAAGAGAAGCAAAGAGAACGGATAGGGGGGCGAAGAAAAGCTCAGCTTCCCCGGCCACACATCCACGCCAATGCTAAAACGCAACCTCAACGTCACCGGCTTAGCAAGGCTTGCGCGCTCACCACTCCACTTCACTCTCTCACCTAGAGCATAACTCCACCAGACGACGCTGTTGACCAGCATAATACTTGCCACCGCTAAAGCAGGCAACGAGCCACCATGCACCCTACACGTCATCGGCTCAGGTGTGACCTCCTGGCCTCCCCGCAGAGGCCCAAACACATACGTGCAGACGCTCCAGAGGTATTATGAAGCCGCACGGCTGCGCGCTGCCGGAACGCTTGACGGCGCACCCGTGACTCGCTGCGCTCAGCAGCGCATGCCCGTCACGTAGCGACTGACGATCGTGTGCTGGATCTGCGTCGTGCCCTCGTAGATGGAGAAGATCTTGCAGTCGCGGTACAGCTTCTCCACCGGGTAGCCGGTGTTGTAGCCGTTGCCGCCGAAGATCTGCACCGCGTTTGCCGCGCACTTCTCCGCAAGGTTGGCCGCCATCATCTTGGCGCACGAAGCGTAGTATGTGTTGCGGCGGCCCTGGTCCGTATCCCAGCCAGCACGGTACGTCATGAGCCGGCACGCCTCCACGCCAGCCGCCATCTCTGCCAGCATGAACGCGACGGCCTGATGCTGCGCAATCGGCTTGCCCATCGTCACGCGCTCGCGAGCGTACCCCGTCGCCTCGTCCGTGGCGCGGCGGGACAGCCCGACGGCGGCGATGGCCACTGAGGAGCGTGTGAAGTCGAACACCCTCATGGCAACCTGGAAGCCCTTGCCGGGCTCGCCCACCACGTTCTCCTCCGGCACCACCACGTTCTCGAACGTGATGCCGCGTGTGTCGCTGCAGCGCTGGCCAAGCATCACCTCCTTCTCCCCGCGCGTCACGCCAGGCGCATTGGCGTCCACGATGAAGCCGGTGTAGCCGCCCTCGCTGCGCGCCAGCACAAAGTACCAGCTCGCCACGCCGCCGTTCGTGATCCACATCTTCGAGCCGTTGATCACCCACCGGTCGCCCTCCTTCCTCGCGGTCGTCTTCAGCCCAGCCACGTCCGACCCGCCCGTCGGCTCCGTCACGCAGTACGCAGCCAGCAGCGGCTCCTCCACCATACGGCCGAGGTACTTCTTCTTCTGCGCGTCCGTGCCGGCGATCAGGAGCGGGGCCTCGGCGAGGTTGTTGCCATCGAACGCAGTCGCCATGCCCGTGCACGCGTAGGCCAGCTCCTCCTGCACAATCAATCCGTCCATCACGCTGGCGCCGAGCCCGCCGTACTTTTCAGGGATGTGCATGTTCGTCAAGCCAAGCTCCCACGCCTGCTTGTACACCTCGTGGGGGTACTTCATCGACCGGTCGTACTCCGCCGCCACCGGGATCATCTTATCCTTGGCGAAGCTGCGCGCCGTCTCCTGGTACTGCAGCTGCTGCTCTGTGAGGCCGAACGAGAGGCCGGTCGCGGACTGCGCCGCGGGCATCGACGCGCCGAAGAACACACCCGTGGCCACCGACCCCGCCATGCGCAGCGGCGTCCTGCACAGCGCCACCATCGCCTTCGCAGTGGAGCGCATGTTTCGGGCAGCCGAGGCGCGGGCACGGCAAGTGGCAGCTGAGCGACAGAACGGGGGAGAGAGGCGGCGATGGCGGCGGGGAGAGGGAGGGGAGATGTGCTGAGCAGCTTCACGGGTGGAGAGCAGAAGAGCGGCGAAGGAAGCCAAGAGACTTTAAGCGTCAAGCCACACCGCCTAGCGACCCGCGGCGAGTGTTCCGGTGAGCTCGGGAAAAGACGCGCCAGATGTACCGGGGAGCCGCGTGGCGTGAAAAAAGTGAAGGCGGAGTCGCCGGCAGTGCTGACGTAGTGGCAAAGCGATGGTCAGGCAGCACCACCTGTGTGCCGTTGGAGACAGTGCCGCCCTTCGCCTCTCTCGTCTTGCCCCTCCTCTTTCTGCGGCGGATTCGGGTCGAAGGGCGTGTGGTGGGCGAGCGCGAGTGTGAAGGGGCCAAGCGGATGCGGTGGATAGGGGAGGAGAACGGCGACGAAGAGGAGCCGTAGAAGTTAGCCCAGGAATGTGGAAGGAACACAGTGGGAGTGGCCGCGGTGTCGCTCACGGAGGCTCATCATGGGTGTCTTGCCGCTTGTCACACACACGCACACACAGCAAAGACTCAGAGAGCGCTAATCATGACGGCAGGAATGCAAAATGAGGGCGAGTGATCCCGGTGGCCACTCCTTGTCCACGACAGCACGCGCAAGGAAAGAAAGACAAGTCTGGTGCGGGAAGGGGAGAGGAGGAGTGCGTGGTCGCGTCGCTGCATGACATGCATCAGAGCTCCACCTCCGCCGTAGCCACCAAGAAGGGAATGAGCAGCGTGGCACACATCTGCCGCAGCGCCAGCTCCGAGGCGGCGGTCATCTGCACGCGGCCGGTGCGGTGAATGACGCACGTGACATGCTCCACCGCCACTGTCGCCGCCTCTCTCTTCGTCCCCGATGTTCTGAACGCCGCAGCTCCGCGCCCGCGCTTTTCGGGCACAGCCTTGGTGACGGACCTGTCGTCGTAGCGCACCACGGAGTGGCCCATATCATGCTCGGGGAACAGCGACATGCTGTCACGACCGCCACCCGAGGTCAAAACAGTACGGCACGCCTCGTTCTCTGCCTTTCCATCGCCCGACGCCCTGCTCGCTGGTAGCGCGGGCTCGGCAGGCGAGTTCTGATCCGTCGACCTCCGCACGCTCTCCAATCCATACGGCGCCGTTGACTCGGCAATGAAGGTCGACTCGATGAAGAAGTTTGCCGCGCTCGCCTCGGTCACCCAGGCGTTGCCACTTTTGCATTCTGTGCTTTCCGCAGCAGGGCCAGGCGGAGGGCCTAAGTCAGGCGGCGGTTGCGTCGCTGCCGTCGACCTCCCCACCAACCCTCGAGCGAGCAGCGGGTGTCCTGTTAGCGGCACCGTCAGCGGCGGCGTTGCAGAGAGGGGCAGCGATGATGACGGTGAGGTGGTCGTTCGCCAGTTCAGTAGGATTTGAAGACTGTTCTGGGTGGCCTGACGGCGCAGCTTGAAGGAAACGACGTGGTGTGCCAGCAACGCGCGTCGGCGCTGCAGGAAGTGCACGAACTTCGAGGCAGCAGCCGGAGATGCGTCCGCATACCCAGCGCAGGTCCAGAAGCCTGTCATCTCGTGGGGACGGCTCTCCGCTGGGACGCCTTCATTGACGATATCGTCGTTAAGTTCGGACCGCTGCAGACAAACGGCCCGCAATGGCGCCCCACCGAGGCCCCCAAACAAGGGTTTCCCTGAATTGGCAGCAGCAGCGGACACGGTGCCTCCCCCACTGGGGGCAATGCGATTGAGGTCGCCTGCACCGACGCCGCGGTCATCGGCCTGCACGTCGAGGTACCACCGCCACCACTCCATCGGCGCATCACCACGAACGTTTACACTCGCGCGTCGCACCGGCACACGAGGTACTGCGCCAGCGTCCCGATCCCCTTTGGCCACATCGACGCCGCCGCCGTCCTCACTGCCAAGGGATCCGGAGGCTGGCGTGAAGAGAGCGGCGCGCAAGCCAGCGATCTCGTCCCAGCGCGGGGTCGCCACCGCTTGCACAAAGTCAATCGTGCACGACTCCGTGCAGGGCATAGATGGAGTCAAGGCGAGCGTTGACCGATCATGGCCCGCCTTGTCAGCTGCCAGGGCCCTTGTTCTAGCAGCAGTCGACGAAGACCCACAGACAGATTTGCGGCTGCGTTGATCGTTCGTCCTCGCATCCCCAGCCAGCGTGGTTGTCCGCGGCATGCCGTTGCTAGGTAGCCCCATCTCAGCCCTTAGTACAGCAGAGTAGGGACGTCGCTCACAGACCTCGTCTTCGTCTTCGTCCTCCACTATACTCAGTAGGGAGTCGTCCAGGACTGCCCGCAGCAACTGTGATTCCTCCCGCGCTGCCCTGCGGACCGCTAACGGCTTGCAGGCCTCTTGCAGTACGCCGCGGACGCGACGCGCGAGCACCTCCGTTGCCGCCACACTCCCGTGTGTCGTCATGCGCACTACCCCGGATGCCAGCACGCACACCACCGGGCCGCGGTAGAGCGTAGTGCCGACGACACACGGAGGTAGCCGCAGCACGCAGTGACTCGCAGCACCCGTCGAGCCGCGGTGAAGCTCCACGTTCCAAGCACGCGCCGCCAGCAGAACAAGATCCGGAAGGTGCACCGACGCACCACGATCAAGCCCACACAACGATGACGATGACGTGGTCAACGACGCAGACGATAAAGCACTGCCGTAACCCACGAACGCGTATGCGCCTGTGAGGCCCAACCTCTCTGCCGGTGGCGCCGGCGTGCCGGAGGATGTGAGGTTCACTCTCGAGCCGGTCGGTGTCACCGCTGCAGTCCTTTCCGTTTCATCACGGTATGTCGCACTACTGCAGGCACCGCGACGGCCGTCTTCGGTGTCCTCCTCATCGCTTGAAGAAGACACGACAGCGCCGTAGTCATCACGGCCATCATCGTAGAGACTAGGAAGGATGAAGGCGAAGCGGCTAATGATGGTGCCCAGTTTCACCTCCATCACGCGCTCAAAAGGGTGAGGCCTTCACTTTGGGAGCAACTGCACACGTTGCGCCCAGGGAGAGGTGCTGCGCAAACACTCGGCTGTCGCCGCTGATGAAATCGCTCAGACTGGCGCCTTTTCGGACCCAACAGATGGAAAAGAGAGAGAAGATGGCGAAGTGAGCACCGCTGCAACGAATGTGCGCTGTGATTCCGGCCGACGCGGAGGAAGACGCGAAGGATAAAAAGCGTGCACGCCCTCCACCCCACCCACCCCGCTGCAGCTGTCAATGCGTTCCCCACTCTCACTCGTTTTATTCCTGATGTGTGTGTGTGTGTGTGCGTGTGTGAGGGAGGCGGGAGGGATGTGTGTTCAGTGCTGCAGTCGAGAGGGGTGTGGGTTGAAGCAGAGAGGAAAGACGAGGAGACAGGGAAAAGAGGGGAAAGATTGTCAAGCAGCGCAAAGCTACTCGACAAGCCTGTGAGTCTGTGTTGAGCACAGGTAAACACTGTCTTGGCTTCGCCAGCGGGAGGAGGGGTGGGGAGTGAGAGAAGTGGTGGAAGAAGGCAGAGAGAGAGTGACACCGAGGCCATACCCGCAGG
>NC_009276.2:361301-366293 GCF_000002845.2 Leishmania braziliensis MHOM/BR/75/M2904 | reverse complement strand
GGGGGGGGGGGGGGGGGCAGCACTGTTCCGGCAGAAACACCACTTTCGCTTTACGGGAGGCGCACGCGTGCCGGCTGACGACGGTGGAAACGATGACAGTTGGGACACCGTTCATATCCGCGCCAGCCACGTGGCAGAGGCACCCACGCTAGCACGAGCCCTCCGTCTCCCGCGCTCGGTATGCTCTCAAGCGCTGCAAGCAACACACCTCAGCTTCCACCCAGCATCAACAACCCAGAGAGGTGCGCAGTACAGTTCAAACAAGTCCACCACACGGGAGCAACACGTGCAGACGCTCGAGACGTATGATTAAACCGCACGGCTGCGCGCTGCCGGAACGCTTGACGGCGCACCCGTGGCTCGCTGCGCTCAGCAGCGCATGCCCGTCACGTAGCGACTGACGATCGTGTGCTGGATCTGCGTCGTGCCCTCGTAGATGGAGAAGATCTTGCAGTCGCGGTACAGCTTCTCCACCGGGTAGCCGGTGTTGTAGCCGTTGCCGCCGAAGATCTGCACCGCGTTTGTCGCGCACTTCTCCGCAAGGTTGGCCGCCATCATCTTGGCGCACGAAGCGTAGTACGTGTTGCGGCGGCCCTGGTCCGTATCCCAGCCAGCACGGTACGTCATGAGTCGACACGCCTCCACGCCAGCCGCCATCTCTGCCAGCATGAACGCGACGGCCTGATGCTGCGCAATCGGCTTGCCCATCGTCACGCGCTCGCGAGCGTACCTCGTCGCCTCGTCCGTGGCGCGGCGGGACAGCCCGACGGCGGCGATGGCCACTGAGGAGCGTGTGAAGTCGAACACCCTCATGGCAACCTGGAAGCCCTTGCCGGGCTCGCCCACCACGTTCTCCTCCGGCACCACCACGTTCTCGAACGTGATGCCGCGTGTGTCGCTGCAGCGCTGGCCAAGCATCACCTCCTTCTCCCCGCGCGTCACGCCAGGCGCGTTGGCGTCCACGATGAAGCCGGTGTAGCCGCCCTCGCTGCGCGCCAGCACAAAGTACCAGCTCGCCACGCCGCCGTTCGTGATCCACATCTTCGAGCCGTTGATCACCCACCGGTCGCCCTCCTTCCTCGCGGTCGTCTTCAGCCCAGCCACGTCCGACCCACCCGTCGGCTCCGTCACGCAGTACGCAGCCAGCAGCGGCTCCTCCACCATGCGGCCGAGGTACTTCTTCTTCTGCGCGTCCGTGCCGGCGATCAGGAGCGGGGCCTCGGCGAGGTTGTTGCCATCGAACGCAGTCGCCATGCCCGTGCACGCGTAGGCCAGCTCCTCCTGCACAATCAATCCGTCCATCACGCTGGCGCCGAGCCCGCCGTACTTTTCAGGGATGTGCATGTTCGTCAAGCCAAGCTCCCACGCCTGCTTGTACACCTCGTGGGGGTACTTCATCGACCGGTCGTACTCCGCCGCCACCGGGATCATCTTATCCTTGGCGAAGCTGCGCGCCGTCTCCTGGTACTGCAGCTGCTGCTCTGTGAGGCCGAACGAGAGGCCGGTCGCGGACTGCGCCGCGGGCATCGACGCGCCGAAGAACACACCCGTGGCCACCGACCCCGCCATGCGCAGCGGCGTCCTGCACAGCGCCACCATCGCCTTCGCAGTGGAGCGCATGTTTCGGGCAGCCGAGGCGCGGGCACGGCAAGTGGCAGCTGAGCGACAGAACGGGGGAGAGAGGCGGCGATGGCGGCGGGGAGAGGGAGGGGAGATGTGCTGAGCAGCTTCACGGGTGGAGAGCAGAAGAGCGGCGAAGGAGCTTACGGGTAGGCCTAAGAACACTTCTGGGCGAGTGAGAGGGAGAGAGAAAGGGGTTGTGTGCTGCTTTCGAAGATGAAGGAGGCGGGAAGAGGGTGGAGGAGTAGATGGGCGGCCACCGCGTCTCTGTGTGCTCAGACGCATACAGACGCACAAAGTCGCGGAGCAGCTGAACCCTCAGAGATGTTGGAAGGGTGGAGCCCGGAGTTGAGAGAAGGTAGGCGGGATCCGTGATGGCAGCGTTGTGTGCATGTAGGGCGGATAAGAGGTGGTGTCGTGCGCACCTTTATCCACTCTCCGCAGAGAGAGACAGAGAGTGGGGGAGGTGTGCGCTCCTGCACGACTCAACGAGTGTAGAAATTCATTCGTGTTATGGGTGATGCAGGCCCAGGAGCATATGCGGGCGGAGACTTCGCTCGGTTGTCTTTGTGGGGTCTTTCAACGACGCAGTGCGGAGCCAGGGCGGAAGAAGAGGGCGTAAAAGGGCATAGGAAGCAGGAGAGTGGAGGCGATGATGCATGTCGCTGTGCGCGTGAAGTGCCTCCTCCGCACCTGCGCCGGTATGCGCACGCACACTCCACAAAATGGGTAGAGGAACGAAGAGAGGGGAGGGGTGGGGTGGGGCGGGTGCGAGCAGGGGGTGAAAGAGAAACATACACACTCATGCAAGGGAAAGGATGGAAGAGAAGAGCGCTAATGAGCGAGGGAGGGGGGAGGGAGGGGCACATCACGTCACGCACGTAATGCTGAAGAGGTAAAACGAAAGGCGCCAACTAAGACGTGCGGGATGAGAGCAGCAGCGCATCACTCGCCTGCAAACAGGGAGAAGATTTCAACAGCATCACAGGCGAAACCGCAAGTGGGGTGCGTGTGTGTGTGTGTGTGTGTCTGCAGGCGGGAGGGTGGGTATCCTTGCTGTATGTGCTGAGACGAGGATCGAAAGAGAGAGAGAGACCGACAGGCGCGTGAGTAGCTCACACGAATGATGTCCACTGTGGACACACACACACCCTCTCTCTCCGGCTCACTCATTCACCCATGTGCAGGCGCGAATGCAGCGGCATAGGGCGAGGCGGGAGTGAAGGAACACGGGGGGGGGGGTCGACTGTGTGTCATGCAGGCACGTCAAGCCGGCATCACGCAGAGGCATCGAAGCTAATGCACTGGTGAATCCAAATTGTTGAGCATATGTGCGTGGGACGTTCTGCGTAACGACTCGAGAGCGCACATGCAACCACGCAAAGACTCCCCTCTTGTCGCTAGAGAGGGAGAGGGAGAGGAAGAGAAGAGGGGAGGGGAAGAGGGAGGCACGGCAACGATGTAAGTTGAGGCTGATGCGGCGCACCACAGACATGACGACGCGCATAAAGACAGAGACGAGAAGAGAGGCACAGAGAGGCAGGTGAGTGGAGGCGTGACACACAAGTGCAGATCCCCACACACCGAAGAGGCTGTGAGCCCGTTGATGTTACGCGGCTCCTCTTCCGCCTTCCCAGAACGACAAGCGAGCGAGCAGAAAATGTACCCCCCGGCACAGTCATTCTCAAGAACATAATGCCCGGGGTGGGGGGTTGTGGCAACGCATTGAGGAAGGGTAAAGGTGTAGTTAAGGAGAAATGCTGCTGAGGTCTGTGGGTGCATACTCGCCGGCTCCGCCGCTGTCTCCTCCCCCCCCCCCATGTATAGAGGAAAGCGAGGGTAGAATGCTCAATGATACCGACGATACCAGTGAAGCGATACCCCCCCCCTGCCACCACCACCAGGGCAGGGCTCTTTTCTCTTTCTGCTGTTGTGTGGTTTGCTTTGCTTGTTTTCGTTTCTGCTCGATCTCTCCTTTCGTGTTCTCCTCGATACACCAGAGCGCAACTGAGACAAGGACAGCAGCGGCAAGGAGACAGTGAGGCGCTTGTCGCAGATGCGTGTGTGTTAATCACAAGAATGTGTAGAGGTGCTCGCACTATGTCCGAGGAGCAGAAGTGCGTCCATTTAGCGCCACACCCAGGGAAAGAGAGTCATGCGTGAGGAGAGTGAGGGAGAAAAGAAGTTGGAATTGAAAGTGCAGTGCAAGAGGGAGAGAATGATGATAAAAAGGGAGCCGCACAGCGGCCGATCAGGTGCAACGGAAAGTGGATGAACAACGCATGAAAACACACCACATGAAGAGCCTTCGTCGGAAGGAGAAAGAAGAAAGGGAGAGGCAAAACACAAAGCAAATTGGGTCCGTGTCCGTGCATGTGTGTGGAGGGAGAGAGACTCACACACAACGTTAGAAAGACCCTGAGCGTGAGGCTGTGATATACAGCTGCAACCTGCGCATCTTCCCTGCCTCTCCCTATCTTCTTCTATTTCACACGTTTTGCTGTTTTATTCCGTCGTCGTTGACGTTCTCTTTTCTGCTTGTGTCTTGGAGACTGCAAATATGTGGGTGCGGATGTGCGTGACTGTATGTCAGTAGTGGGCCAGACTTGTTTCCTCCCTCTGCCCTTTTCACACACACACGTACACAGCGCTAGCAGCAAATCAGGGAAAAGGCAGCTGCAAGGAGAGACCTCAGTGCTCGCCGCTCTCGCAACCATCACCCCGAGAACACTCTGTCCTCCGCCCCCTCCTCGCCACTGCGGTCCGTTGTAGCTGCTGAGCGGGGGCGCTTAGGACCGCTAACACCGACACCAGATTCTTTCCCTGCCTCTTGCGAGGCGAACTGCCTCAGCAACGCTGCCCGTCTCTGCCGGCAAAGCTGTACTGTGCGAGAAAACCCTTGCCTCACAAGGCGGGCAGTGCGCATCTGCCACTGAATGCTGAGACACAGTTGACGCCAGAACGCCAAGCTGTCCCCCAGCGGCAGTGGGTCATCAACGTCAGGGTCGAGAAATACGTGCAGCGTCGGCCGCTTTGGCGTGCATTCTTGCCGGTAATCCATGTAGTAGGGGTCCGTGCGCGGGATGTACAAGGGTAGCTGTGCGGCTGTGCGACCAAGCGCGGTGGCGGTGTGGATCGCCCAGCAGCGGGCCGTGTGAAACACGTGGTAACCGCCTCCTCCAAGCAGTACCGTCGGTCGCTCAAATGACAGCACATTGGCCACACACTGCGTGTGCGCCAACGTAGTCACGCAAAGTCGCCCAATGAGGTCGCCTACTATGGTGTCGGCGCCGCACTGCACGAGCATCGCCTCCGGATCGAAACACTGAACCACGCTGGACAGTGCAGTGCGAAAGTAAGAGAGGTCGCGCC